>NW_028230474.1:5000-263124 GCF_043228905.1 Azolla caroliniana
AACACAAAAATCCGATATCACACGAGCTAGGTATGAACATTTTAATTTACTCAAGGGCTCCTCTCAACTCCCTCCTCAAATTTTGTAATTTGGTCATGTCTCTCGACCTGGGTTTCAAAATCTTGATTTTTTAATTCCATATCATAGCTAGCGTTGTTAGCTTCGATTCGCATGTTTGAACACAAAAATCCGATATCACACGACCTAGGTATGAACATTTTAATTTACTCCAGGGCTCCTCTCAACTCACTCCTCAAATTTGCTAATTTCGTCATGTCTCTCGACCTGGGTTTCAAAATCTTGATTTTTTAATTCCATATCATAGCTAGCGTTGTTAGCTTCAATTCGCATGTTTGAACACAAAAATCCGATATCACACGAGCTAGGTATGAACATTTTAATTTACTCAAGGGCTCCTCTCAACTCCCTCCTCAAATTTTGTAATTTCGTCATGTCTCTCGACCTGGGTTTCAAAATCTTGATTTTTTAATTCCATATCATAGCTAGCGTTGTTAGCTTTGATTCGCATGTTTGAACACAAAAATCCGATATCACACGAGCCAGGTATGAACATTTTAATTTACTCAAGGGCTCCTCTCAACTCACTCCTCAAACTTGCTAATTTCTTCATGTCTCTCGACCTGAGTTTCAAAATCTTGATTTTTTAATTCCATATCATAGCTAGCGTTGTTAGCTTCGATTCGCATGTTTGAACACAAAAATCCGATATCACACGAGCTAGGTATGAACATTTTAATTTACTCAAGGGCTCCTCTCAACTCCCTCCTCAAATTTTGTAATTTCGTCATGTCTCTCGACCTGGGTTTCAAAATCTTGATTTTTTAATTCCATATCATAGCTAGCGTTGTTAGCTTCGATTCGCATGTTTGAACACAAAAATCCGATATCACACGAGCTAGGTATGAACATTTTAATTTACTCAAGGGCTCCTCTCAACTCCCTCCTCAAATTTTGTAATTTGGTCATGTCTCTCGACCTGGGTTTCAAAATCTTGATTTTTTAATTCCATATCATAGCTAGCGTTGTTAGCTTTGATTCGCATGTTTGAACACAAAAATCCGATATCACACGAGCCAGGTATGAACATTTTAATTTACTCAAGGGCTCCTCTCAACTCCCTCCTCAAATTTGGTAATTTCGTCATGTCTCTTGACCTGAGTTTCAAAATCTTGATTTTTTAAATCCATATCATAGCTAGCGTTGTTGGCTTCGTTTCGCATGTTTGAACACAAAAATCCGATATCACACGAGCCAGGTATGAACATTGTAATTTACCTACTATCTCTTCTCAACTCCCTCCTCAAATTTTGTAATTTCGTCATGTCTCTCAACCTTAGTTTCCAAATCTTGATTTTTTAATTCCATATCATAGCTAGCATTGTTAGCTTCGGTTCGCATGTTTGAACTCAAAAATCCGATATCACACGAGCTAGGTATGAACATTTTTATTTACTCAAGGGTTCTTCTCAACTCCCTCGTCAAGGTTGCTAATTTCGTCATACCTCTCGACCTGAGTTTCAAAATCTTGATTTTTTAATTCCATATCATAGCTA
Organism: Azolla caroliniana; assembly: GCF_043228905.1. Classification (NCBI taxonomy): domain Eukaryota; kingdom Viridiplantae; phylum Streptophyta; class Polypodiopsida; order Salviniales; family Salviniaceae; genus Azolla; species Azolla caroliniana. The sequence goes on from NW_028230474.1 coordinate 6,575, forward strand.
GCGTTGTTAGCTTCGATTCGCATGTTTGTACACAAATATCCGATATCACACGAGCTAGGTATGAACATTTTAATTTACTCAAGGGCTCCTCTCAACTCCCTCCTCAAATTTTGTAATTTCGTCATGTCTCTCGACCTGGGTTTCAAAATCTTGATTTTTTAAATCCATATCATAGCTAGCGTTGTTAGCTTTGATTCGCATGTTTGAACACAAAAATCCGATATCACACGAGCCAGGTATGAACATTTTAATTTACTCAAGGGCTCCTCTCAACTCCCTCCTCAAATTTGGTAATTTCGTCATGTCTCTTGACCTGAGTTTCAAAATCTTGATTTTTTAATTCCATATCATAGGTAGCGTTGTTAGCTTCGATTCGCATGTTTGTACACAAATATCCGATATCACACGAGCTAGGTATGAACATTTTAATTTACTCAAGGGCTCCTCTCAACTCACTCCTCAAATTTGCTAATTTCGTCATGTCTCTCGACGTTAGTTTCAAAATCTTGATTTTTTAATTCCATATCATAGCTAGCGTTGTTAGCTTCGATTCGCATGTTTGAACACAAAAATCCAATATCACACGAGCCAGGTATGAAAATTTTAATTTACTCAAGGGCTCCTCTCAACTCACTCCTCAAATTTGCTAATTTCGTCATGTCTCTCGACCTGGGTTTCAAAATCTTGATTTTTTAATTCCATATCATAGCTAGCGTTGTTAGCTTTGATTCGCATGTTTGAACACAAAAATCCGATATCACACGAGCCAGGTATGAACATTTTAATTTACTCAAGGGCTCCTCTCAACTCCCTCCTCAAATTTGGTAATTTCGTCATGTCTCTTGACCTGAGTTTCAAAATCTTGATTTTTTAAATCCATATCATAGCTAGCGTTGTTGGCTTCGTTTCGCATGTTTGAACACAAAAATCCGATATCACACGAGCCAGGTATGAACATTGTAATTTACCTACTATCTCTTCTCAACTCCCTCCTCAAATTTGCTAATTTCGTCATGTCTCTCAACCTTAGTTTCCAAATCTTGATTTTTTAATTCCATATCATAGCTAGCATTGTTAGCTTCGGTTCGCATGTTTGAACTCAAAAATCCGATATCACACGAGCTAGGTATGAACATTTTTATTTACTCAAGGGTTCCTCTCAACTCCCTCGTCAAGGTTGCTAATTTCGTCATGTCTCTTGACCTGAGTTTCAAAATCTTGATTTTTTAATTCCATATCATAGCTAGCGTGGTTAGCTTCGATTCGCATGTTTGTACACAAATATCCGATATCACACGAGCTAGGTATGAACATTTTAATTTACTCAAGGGCTCCTCTCAACTCCCTCCTCAAATTTTGTAATTTCGTCATGTCTCTCGACCTGGGTTTCAAAATCTTGATTTTTTAATTCCATATCATAGCTAGCGTTGTTAGCTTCGATTCGCATGTTTGAACACAAAAATCCGATATCACACGAGCTAGGTATGAACATTTTAATTTACTCAAGGGCTCCTCTCAACTCCCTCCTCAAATTTTGTAATTTCGTCATGTCTCTCGACCTGGGTTTCAAAATCTTGATTTTTTAATTCCATATCATAGCTAGCGTTGTTAGCTTCGATTCGCATGTTTGTACACAAATATCCGATATCACACGAGCTAGGTATGAACATTTTAATTTACTCAAGGGCTCCTCTCAACTCACTCCTCAAATTTGCTAATTTCGTCATGTCTCTCGACGTTAGTTTCAAAATCTTGATTTTTTAATTCCATATCATAGCTAGCGTTGTTAGCTTCGATTCGCATGTTTGAACACAAAAATCCAATATCACACGAGCCAGGTATGAACATTTTAATTTACTCAAGGGCTCCTCTCAACTCACTCCTCAAATTTGCTAATTTCGTCATGTCTCTCGACCTGGGTTTCAAAATCTTGATTTTTTAATTCCATATCATAGCTAGCGTTGTTAGCTTCGATTCGCATGTTTGAACACAAAAATCCGATATCACACGAGCCAGGTATGAACATTTTAATTTACTCAAGGGCTCCTCTCAACTCACTCCTCAAATTTGCTAATTTCGTCATGTCTCTCGACCTGGGTTTCAAAATCTTGATTTTTTAATTCCATATCATAGCTAGCGTTGTTAGCTTCGATTCGCATGTTTGAACACAAAAATCCGATATCACACGAGCTAGGTATGAACATTTTAATTTACTCAAGGGCTCCTCTCAACTCCCTCCTCAAATTTGGTAATTTCGTCATGTCTCTTGACCTGAGTTTCAAAATCTTGATTTTTTAATTCCATATCATAGCTAGCGTTGTTAGCTTCGATTCGCATGTTTGTACACAAAAATCCGATATCACACGAGCTAGGTATGAACATTTTAATTTACTCAAGGGCTCCTCTCAACTCACTCCTCAAATTTGCTAATTTCGTCATGTCTCTCGACGTTAGTTTCAAAATCTTGATTTTTTAATTCCATATCATAGCTAGCGTTGTTAGCTTCGATTCGCATGTTTGAACACAAAAATCCGATATCACACGAGCCAGGTATGAACATTTTAAATTATTCAAGGGCTCCTCTCAACTCACTCCTCAAATTTGCTAATTTCGTCATGTCTCTCGACCTTCGTTTGAAAATCTTGATTTTTTAATTCCATATCATAGCTAGCGTTGTTAGCTTCGATTCGCATGTTTGAACACAAAAATCCGATATCACACGAGCTAGGTATGAACATTTTAATTTACTCAAGGGCTCCTCTCAACTCCCTCCTCAAATTTTGTAATTTCGTCATGTCTCTCGACCTGGGTTTCAAAATCTTGATTTTTTAATTCCATATCATAGCTAGCGTTGTTAGCTTTGATTCGCATGTTTGAACACAAAAATCCGATATCACACGAGCCAGGTATGAACATTTTAATTTACTCAAGGGCTCCTCTCAACTCACTCCTCAAATTTGCTAATTTCGTCATGTCTCTCGACCTTAGTTTCAAAATCTTGATTTTTTAATTCCATATCATAGCTAGCGTTGTTAGCTTCGATTCGCATGTTTGAACACAAAAATCCGATATCACACGAGCCAGGTATGAACATTTTAATTTACTCAAGGGCTCCTCTCAACTCACTCCTCAAATTTGCTAATTTCGTCATGTCTCTCGACCTTAGTTTCAAAATCTTGATTTTTTAATTCCATATCATAGCTAGCGTTGTTAGCTTCGATTCGCATCTTTGAACACAAAAATCCGATATCACACGTGCTAGGTATAACCAATTTAATTTACTCAAGGGCTCCTGTCAACTCACTCCTCAAATTTGGTAATTTCGTCATGTCTCTCGACCTTAGTTTCAAAATCTTGATTTTTTAATTCCATATCATAGCTAGCGTTGTTAGCTTCGATTCGCATGTTTGAACACAAAAATCCGATATCACACGAGCTAGGTATGAACATTTTAATTTACTCAAGGGCTCCTCTCAACTCCCTCCTCAAATTTTGTAATTTCGTCATGTCTCTCGACCTGGGTTTCAAAATCTTGATTTTTTAATTCCATATCATAGCTAGCGTTGTTAGCTTCGATTCGCATGTTTGAACACAAAAATCCGATATCACACGAGCTAGGTATGAACATTTTAATTTACTCAAGGGCTCCTCTCAACTCACTCCTCAAATTTGCTAATTTCGTCATGTCTCTCGACCTGGGTTTCAAAATCTTGATTTTTTAATTCCATATCATAGCTAGCGTTGTTAGCTTCGATTCGCATGTTTGAACACAAAAATCCGATATCACACGAGCTAGGTATGAACATTTTAATTTACTCAAGGGCTCCTCTCAACTCCCTCCTCAAATTTTGTAATTTCGTCATGTCTCTCGACCTGGGTTTCAAAATCTTGATTTTTTAAATCCATATCATAGCTAGCGTTGTTAGCTTTGATTCGCATGTTTGAACACAAAAATCCGATATCACACGAGCCAGGTATGAACATTTTAATTTACTCAAGGGCTCCTCTCAACTCACTCCTCAAATTTGCTAATTTCGTCATGTCTCTCGACCTTAGTTTCAAAATCTTGATTTTTTAATTTCATATCATAGCTAGCGTTGTTAGCTTCGATTCGCATCTTTGAACACAAAAATCCGATATCACACGTGCTAGGTATAACCAATTTAATTTACTCAAGGGCTCCTCTCAACTCCCTCGTCAAGGTTCCTAATTTCGTCATATCTCTCGACCTGAGTTTCAAAATCTTGATTTTTTAAATCCATATCATAGCTAGCGTTGTTGGCTTCGATTCGCATGTTTGAACACAAAAATCCGATATCACACGAGCCAGGTATGAACATTGTAATTTACCTACTAGCTCTTCTCAACTCCCTCCTCAAATTTGCTAATTTCGTCATGTCTCTCGACCTGAGTTTCAAAATCTTGATTTTTTAATTCCATATCATAGCTAGCGTTGTTAGCTTCGATTCGCATGTTTGAACACAAAAATCCGATATCACACGAGCCAGGTATGAACATTTTAATTTACTCAAGGGCTCCTCTCAACTCACTCCTCAAATTTGCTAATTTCGTCATGTCTCTCGACCTTAGTTTCAAAATCTTGATTTTTTAATTCCATATCATAGGTAGCGTTGTTAGCTTCGATTCGCATCTTTGAACACAAAAATCCGATATCACACGTGCTAGGTATAACCAATTTAATTTACTCAAGGGCTCCTCTCAACTCACTCCTCAAATTTGGTAATTTCGTCATGTCTCTCGACCTTAGTTTCAAAATCTTGATTTTTTAATTCCATATCATAGCTAGCGTTGTTAGCTTCGATTCGCATGTTTGAACACAAAAATCCGATATCACACGAGTTAGGTATCAACATTTTTATTTACTCAAGGGTTCCTCTCAACTCCCTCGTCAAGGTTGCTAATTTCGTCATATCTCTCGACCTGAGTTTCAAAATCTTGATTTTTTAAATCCATATCATAGCTAGCGTTGTTGGCTTCGATTCGCATGTTTGAACACAAAAATCCGATATCACACGAGCCAGGTATGAACATTGTAATTTACCTACTAGCTCTTCTCAACTCCCTCCTCAAATTTGCTAATTTCGTCATGTCTCTCGACCTGAGTTTCAAAATCTTGATTTTTTAATTCCATATCATAGCTAGCGTTGTTAGCTTCGATTCGCATGTTTGAACACAAAAATCCGATATCACACGAGCCAGGTATGAACATTTTAATTTACTCAAGGGCTCCTCTCAACTCACTCCTCAAATTTGCTAATTTCGTCATGTCTCTCGACCTTAGTTTCAAAATCTTGATTTTTTAATTCCATATCATAGCTAGCGTTGTTAGCTTCGATTCGCATGTTTGAACACAAAAATCCGATATCACACGTGCTAGGTATAACCAATTTAATTTACTCAAGGGCTCCTCTCAACTCACTCCTCAAATTTGGTAATTTCGTCATGTCTCTCGACCTTAGTTTCAAAATCTTGATTTTTTAATTCCATATCATAGCTAGCGTTGTTAGCTTCGATTCGCATTTTTGAACACAAAAATCCGATATCACACGAGTTAGGTATCAACATTTTTATTTACTCAAGGGTTCCTCTCAACTCCCTCGTCAAGGTTGCTAATTTCGTCATATCTCTCGACCTGAGTTTCAAAATCTTGATTTTTTAAATCCATATCATAGCTAGCGTTGTTGGCTTCGATTCGCATGTTTGAACACAAAAATCCGATATCACACGAGCCAGGTATGAACATTGTAATTTACCTACTAGCTCTTCTCAACTCCCTCCTCAAATTTGCTAATTTCGTCATGTCTCTCGACCTGGGTTTCAAAATCTTGATTTTTTAATTCCATATCATAGCTAGCGTTGTTAGCTTCGATTCGCATGTTTGTACACAGAAATCCGATATCACACTCGCTAGGTATGAACATTTTAATTTACTCAAGGGCTCCTCTCAACTCACTCCTCAAACTTGCTAATTTCTTCATGTCTCTCGACCTGAGTTTCAAAATCTTGATTTTTTAATTCCATATCATAGCTAGCGTTGTTAGCTTCGATTCGCATGTTTGAACACAAAAATCCGATATCACACGAGCTAGGTATGAACATTTTAATTTACTCAAGGGCTCCTCTCAACTCCCTCCTCAAATTTTGTAATTTCGTCATGTCTCTCGACCTGGGTTTCAAAATCTTGATTTTTTAATTCCATATCATAGCTAGCGTTGTTAGCTTCGATTCGCATGTTTGAACACAAAAATCCGATATCACACGAGCTAGGTATGAACATTTTAATTTACTCAAGGGCTCCTCTCAACTCCCTCCTCAAATTTTGTAATTTCGTCATGTCTCTCGACCTGGGTTTCAAAATCTTGATTTTTTAATTCCATATCATAGCTAGCGTTGTTAGCTTCGATTCGCATGTTTGAACACAAAAATCCGATATCACACGAGCTAGGTATGAACATTTTAATTTACTCAAGGGCTCCTCTCAACTCCCTCCTCAAATTTTGTAATTTCGTGATGTCTCTCGACCTGGGTTTCAAAATCTTGATTTTTTAATTCCATATCATAGCTAGCGTTGTTAGCTTCGATTCGCATGTTTGAACACAAAAATCCAATATCACACGAGCCAGGTATGAACATTTTAATTTACTCAAGGGCTCCTCTCAACTCACTCCTCAAATTTGCTAATTTCGTCATGTCTCTCGACCTGGGTTTCAAAATCTTGATTTTTTAATTCCATATCATAGCTAGCGTTGTTAGCTTCGATTCGCATCTTTGAACACAAAAATCCGATATCACACGAGCCAGGTATGAACATTTTAATTTACTCAAGGGCTCCTCTCAACTCCCTCCTCAAATTTGGTAATTTTGTCATGTCTCTTGACCTGAGTTTCAAAATCTTGATTTTTTAATTCCATATCATAGCTAGCGTTGTTAGCTTCGATTCGCATGTTTGTACACAAATATCCGATATCACACGAGCTAGGTATGAACATTTTAATTTACTCAAGGGCTCCTCTCAACTCACTCCTCAAATTTGCTAATTTCGTCATGTCTCTCGACGTTAGTTTCAAAATCTTGATTTTTTAATTCCATATCATAGCTAGCGTTGTTAGCTTCGATTCGCATGTTTGAACACAAAAATCCGATATCACACGAGCCAGGTATGAACATTTTAATTTACTCAAGGGCTCCTCTCAACTCACTCCTCAAATTTGCTAATTTCGTCATGTCTCTCGACCTTCGTTTCAAAATCTTGATTTTTTAATTCCATATCATAGCTAGCGTTGTTAGCTTCGATTCGCATGTTTGAACACAAAAATCCGATATCACACGAGCTAGGTATGAACATTTTAATTTACTCAAGGGCTCCTCTCAACTCCCTCCTCAAATTTTGTAATTTCGTCATGTCTCTCGACCTGGGTTTCAAAATCTTCATTTTTTAATTCCATATCATAGCTAGCGTTGTTAGCTTCGATTCGCATGTTTGAATACAAAAATCCGATATCACACGAGCTAGGTATGAACATTTTAATTTACTCAAGGGCTCCTCTCAACTCACTCCTCAAATTTGCTAATTTCGTCATGTCTCTCGACCTGGGTTTCAAAATCTTGATTTTTTAATTCCATATCATAGCTAGCGTTGTTAGCTTCGATTCGCATGTTTGAACACAAAAATCCGATATCACACGAGCTAGGTATGAACATTTTAATTTACTCAAGGGCTCCTCTCAACTCCCTCCTCAAATTTTGTAATTTCGTCATGTCTCTCGACCTGGGTTTCAAAATCTTGATTTTTTAAATCCATATCATAGCTAGCGTTGTTAGCTTTGATTCGCATGTTTGAACACAAAAATCCGATATCACACGAGCCAGGTATGAACATTTTAATTTACTCAAGGGCTCCTCTCAACTCCCTCCTCAAATTTGGTAATTTCGTCATGTCTCTTGACCTGAGTTTCAAAATCTTGATTTTTTAATTCCATATCATAGCTAGCGTTGTTAGCTTCGATTCGCATGTTTGTACACAAATATCCGATATCACACGAGCTAGGTATGAACATTTTAATTTACTCAAGGGCTCCTCTCAACTCACTCCTCAAATTTGCTAATTTCGTCATGTCTCTCGACGTTAGTTTCAAAATCTTGATTTTTTAATTCCATATCATAGCTAGCATTGTTAGCTTCGATTCGCATGTTTGAACACAAAAATCCAATATCACACGAGCCAGGTATGAACATTTTAATTTACTCAAGGGCTCCTCTCAACTCACTCCTCAAATTTGCTAATTTCGTCATGTCTCTCGACCTTAATTTCAAAATCTTGATTTTTTAATTCCATATCATAGCTAGCGTTGTTAGCTTCGATTCGCATGTTTGAACACAAAAATCCGATATCACACGAGCCAGGTATGAACATTTTAATTTACTCAAGGGCTCCTCTCAACTCCCTCCTCAAATTTGGTAATTTCGTCATGTCTCTTGACCTGAGTTTCAAAATCTTGATTTTTTAATTCCATATCATAGCTAGCGTGGTTAGCTTCGATTCGCATGTTTGTACACAAATATCCGATATCACACGAGCTAGGTATGAACATTTTAATTTACTCAAGGGCTCCTCTCAACTCCCTCCTCAAATTTTGTAATTTCGTCATGTCTCTCGACCTGGGTTTCAAAATCTTGATTTTTTAATTCCATATCATAGCTAGCGTTGTTAGCTTCGATTCGCATGTTTGAACACAAAAATCCGATATCACACGAGCTAGGTATGAACATTTTAATTTACTCAAGGGCTCCTCTCAACTCCCTCCTCAAATTTTGTAATTTCGTCATGTCTCTCGACCTGGGTTTCAAAATCTTGATTTTTTAATTCCATATCATAGCTAGCGTTGTTAGCTTCGATTCGCATGTTTGTACACAAATATCCGATATCACACGAGCTAGGTATGAACATTTTAATTTACTCAAGGGCTCCTCTCAACTCACTCCTCAAATTTGCTAATTTCGTCATGTCTCTCGACGTTAGTTTCAAAATCTTGATTTTTTAATTCCATATCATAGCTAGCGTTGTTAGCTTCGATTCGCATGTTTGAACACAAAAATCCAATATCACACGAGCCAGGTATGAACATTTTAATTTACTCAAGGGCTCCTCTCAACTCACTCCTCAAATTTGCTAATTTCGTCATGTCTCTCGACCTGGGTTTCAAAATCTTGATTTTTTAATTCCATATCATAGCTAGCGTTGTTAGCTTCGATTCGCATGTTTGAACACAAAAATCCGATATCACACGAGCTAGGTATGAACATTTTAATTTACTCAAGGGCTCCTCTCAACTCCCTCCTCAAATTTTGTAATTTCGTCATGTCTCTCGACCTGGGTTTCAAAATCTTGATTTTTTAAATCCATATCATAGCTAGCGTTGTTAGCTTTGATTCGCATGTTTGAACACAAAAATCCGATATCACACGAGCCAGGTATGAACATTTTAATTTACTCAAGGGCTCCTCTCAACTCCCTTCTCAAATTTGGTAATTTCGTCATGTCTCTCGACCTTAGTTTCAAAATCTTGATTTTTTAATTCCATATCATAGCTAGCGTTGTTAGCTTCGATTCACATGTTTGAACACAAAAATCCGATATCACACGAGCCAGGTATGAACAGTGTAATTTACTCAAGGGCTCTTCTCAACTCACTCCTCAAATTTGCTAATTTCGTCATGTCTCTCGACGTTAGTTTCAAAATCTTGATTTTTTAATTCCATATCATAGCTAGCGTTGTTAGCTTCGATTCGCATGTTTGAACACAAAAATCCGATATCACACGAGCCAGGTATGAACATTTTAATTTACTCAAGGGCTCCTCTCAACTCACTCCTCAAATTTGCTAATTTCGTCATGTCTCTCGACCTTAGTTTCAAAATCTTGATTTTTTAATTCCATATCATAGCTAGCGTTGTTAGCTTCGATTCGCATGTTTGAACACAAAAATCCGATATCACACGAGCTAGGTATGAACATTTTTATTTACTCAAGGGCTCCTCTCAACTCCCTCGTCAAGGTTGCTAATTTCGTCATGTCTCTCGACCTTAGTTTCAAAATCTTGATTTTTTTAATTCCATATCATAGCTAGCGTTGTTAGCTTCGATTCGCATGTTTGAACACAAAAATCCGATATCACACGAGCCAGGTATGAACATTTTAATTTACTCAAGGGCTCCTCTCAACTCCCTCCTCAAATTTGCTAATTTCGTCATGTCTCTCGACCTTAGTTTCAAAATCTTGATTTTTTAATTCCATATCATAGCTAGCGTTGTTAGCTTCGATTCGTATGTTTGACACAAAAACCCGATATCACACGAGCCAGGTATGAACAGTGTAATTTACTCAAGGGCTCTTCTCAACTCACTCCTCAAATTTGGTAATTTCGTCATGTCTCTCGACCTTAGTTTCAAAATCTTGATTTTTTAATTCCATATCATAGCTAACGTTGTTAGCTTCGATTCGCATGTTTGAACACAAAAATCCGATATCACACGAGCTAGGTATGAACATTTTAATTTACTCAAGGGCTCCTCTCAACTCCCTCCTCAAATTTTGTAATTTCGTCATGTCTCTCGACCTGGGTTTCAAAATCTTGATTTTTTAATTCCATATCATAGCTAGCGTTGTTAGCTTCGATTCGCATGTTTGAACACAAAAATCCGATATCACACGAGCTAGGTATGAACATTTTTATTTACTCAAGGGCTCCTCTCAACTCCCTCGTCAAGGTTGCTAATTTCGTCATGTCTCTCGACCTTAGTTTCAAAATCTTGATTTTTTCAATTCCATATCATAGCTAGCGTTGTTAGCTTCGATTCGCATGTTTGAACACAAAAATCCGATATCACACGTGCTAGGTATAACCAATTTAATTTACTCAAGGGCTCCTCTCAACTCCCTCCTCAAATTTGCTAATTTCGTCATGTCTCTCGACCTTAGTTTCAAAATCTTGATTTTTTAATTCCATATCATAGCTAGCGTTGTTAGCTTCGATTCGCATGTTTGACACAAAAATCCGATATCACACGAGCCAGGTATGAACAGTGTAATTTACTCAAGGGCTCTTCTCAACTCACTCCTCAAATTTGGTAATTTCGTCATGTCTCTCGACCTTAGTTTCAAAATCTTGATTTTTTAATTCCATATCATAGCTAGCGTTGTTAGCTTCGATTCGCATGTTTGAACACAAAAATCCGATATCACACGAGCTAGGTATGAACATTTTAATTTACTCAAGGGCTCCTCTGAACTCCCTCCTCAAATTTTGTAATTTCGTCATGTCTCTCGACCTGGGTTTCAAAATCTTGATTTTTTAATTCCATATCATAGCTAGCGTTGTTAGCTTCGATTCGCATGTTTGTACACAAATATCCGATATCACACGAGCTAGGTATGAACATTTTCATTTACTCAAGGGCTCCTCTCAACTCACTCCTCAAATTTGCTAATTTCGTCATGTCTCTCGACGTTAGTTTCAAAATCTTGATTTTTTAATTCCATATCATAGCTAGCGTTGTTAGCTTCGATTCGCATGTTTGAACACAAAAATCCGATATCACACGAGCCAGGTATGAACATTTTAATTTACTCAAGGGCTCTTCTCAACTCACTCCTCAAATTTGCTAATTTCGTCATGTCTCTCGACCTTAGTTTCAAAATCTTGATTTTTTAATTCTATATCATAGCTAGCGTTGTTAGCTTCGATTCGCATGTTTGAACACAAAAATCCGATATCACACGAGTTAGGTATCAACATTTTTATTTACTCAAGGGTTCCTCTCAACTCCCTCGTCAAGGTTGCTAATTTCGTCATATCTCTCGACCTGTGTTTCAAAATCTTGATTTTTTAAATCCATATCATAGCTAGCGTTGTTGGCTTCGATTCGCATGTTTGAACACAAAAATCCGATATCACACGAGCCAGGTATGAACATTGTAATTTACCTACTAGCTCTTCTCAACTCCCTCCTCAAATATGCTAATTTCGTCATGTCTCTCGACCTGAGTTTCAAAATCTTGATTTTTTAATTCCATATCATAGCTAGCGTTGTTAGCTTCGATTCGCATGTTTGTACACAAAAATCCGATATCACACGAGCTAGGTATGAACATTTTTATTTACTCAAGGGTTCCTCTCAACTCCCTCGTCAAGGTTGCTAATTTCGTCATATCTCTCGACCTGGGTTTCAAAATCTTGATTTTTTCAATCCATATCATAGCTAGCGTTGTTGGCTTCGATTCGCATGTTTGAACACAAAAATCCGATATCACACGAGCCAGGTATGAACATTGTAATTTACCTACTAGCTCTTCTCAACTCCCTCCTCAAATCTTGATTTTTTAATTCCATATCATAGCTAGCGTTGTTAGCTTCGATTCGCATGTTTGAACACAAAAATCCGATATCACACGAGCTAGGTATGAACATTTTTATTTACTCAAGGGTTCCTCTCAACTCCCTCGTCAAGGTTGCTAATTTCGTCATACCTCTCGACCTGAGTTTTAAAATCTTGATTTTTTCAATCCATATCATAGCTAGCGTTGTTGGCTTCGATTCGCATGTTTGAACACAAAAATCCGATATCACACGAGCCAGGTATGAACATTGTAATTTACCTACTAGCTCTTCTCAACTCCCTCCTCAAATTTGGTAATTTCGTCATGTCTCTCGACCTGAGTTTCAAAATCTTGATTTTTTAATTCCATATCATAGCTAGCGTTGTTAGCTTCGATTCGCATGTTTGAACACAAAAATCCGATATCACACGAGCTAGGTATGAACATTTTTATTTACTCAAGGGTTCCTCTCAACTCCCTCGTCAAGGTTGCTAATTTCGTCATACCTCTCGACCTGAGTTTCAAAATCTTGATTTTTTAAATCCATGTCATAGCTAGCGTTGTTAGCTTCGATTCGCATGTTTGAACACAAAAATCCGATATCACACGAGCCAGGTATGAACATTTTAATTTACTCAAGGGCTCCTCTCAACTCCCTCCTCAAATTTGGTAATTTCGTCATGTCTCTTGACCTGAGTTTCAAAATCTTGATTTTTTAATTCCATATCATAGCTAGCGTTGTTAGCTTCGATTCGCATGTTTGTACACAAATATCCGATATCACACGAGCTAGGTATGAACATTTTAATTTACTCAAGGGCTCCTCTCAACTCCCTCCTCAAATTTTGTAATTTCGTCATGTCTCTCGACCTGGGTTTCAAAATCTTGATTTTTTAAATCCATATCATAGCTAGCGTTGTTAGCTTTGATTCGCATGTTTGAACACAAAAATCCGATATCACACGAGCCAGGTATGAACATTTTAATTTACTCAAGGGCTCCTCTCAACTCCCTCCTCAAATTTGGTAATTTCGTCATGTCTCTTGACCTGAGTTTCAAAATCTTGATTTTTTAATTCCATATCATAGCTAGCGTTGTTAGCTTCGATTCGCATGTTTGTACACAAATATCCGATATCACACGAGCTAGGTATGAACATTTTAATTTACTCAAGGGCTCCTCTCAACTCACTCCTCAAATTTGCTAATTTCGTCATGTCTCTCGACGTTAGTTTCAAAATCTTGATTTTTTAATTCCATATCACACGAGCCAGGTATGAACATTGTAATTTACCTACTAGCTCTTCTCAACTCCCTCCTCAAATATGCTAATTTCGTCATGTCTCTCGACCTGAGTTTCAAAATCTTGATTTTTTAATTCCATATCATAGCTAGCGTTGTTAGCTTCGATTCGCATGTTTGAACACAAAAATCCGATATCACACGAGCTAGGTATGAACATTTTTATTTACTCAAGGGTTCCTCTCAACTCCCTCGTCAAGGTTGCTAATTTCGTCATATCTCTCGACCTGGGTTTCAAAATCTTGATTTTTTCAATCCATATCATAGCTAGCGTTGTTGGCTTCGATTCGCATGTTTGAACACAAAAATCCGATATCACACGAGCCAGGTATGAACATTGTAATTTACCTACTAGCTCTTCTCAACTCCCTCCTCAAATCTTGATTTTTTAATTCCATATCATAGCTAGCGTTGTTAGCTTCGATTCGCATGTTTGAACACAAAAATCCGATATCACACGAGCTAGGTATGAACATTTTTATTTACTCAAGGGTTCCTCTCAACTCCCTCGTCAAGGTTGCTAATTTCGTCATACCTCTCGACCTGAGTTTCAAAATCTTGATTTTTTCAATCCATATCATAGCTAGCGTTGTTGGCTTCCATTCGCATGTTTGAACACAAAAATCCGATATCACACGAGCCAGGTATGAACATTGTAATTTACCTACTAGCTCTTCTCAACTCCCTCCTCAAATTTGGTAATTTCGTCATGTCTCTCGACCTGAGTTTCAAAATCTTGATTTTTTAATTCCATATCATAGCTAGCGTTGTTAGCTTCGATTCGCATGTTTGAACACAAAAATCCGATATCACACGAGCTAGGTATGAACATTTTTATTTACTCAAGGGTTCCTCTCAACTCCCTCGTCAAGGTTGCTAATTTCGTCATACCTCTCGACCTGAGTTTCAAAATCTTGATTTTTTAAATCCATGTCATAGCTAGCGTTGTTAGCTTCGATTCGCATGTTTGAACACAAAAATCCGATATCACACGAGCCAGGTATGAACATTTTAATTTACTCAAGGGCTCCTCTCAACTCCCTCCTCAAATTTGGTAATTTCGTCATGTCTCTTGACCTGAGTTTCAAAATCTTGATTTTTTAATTCCATATCATAGCTAGCGTTGTTAGCTTCGATTCGCATGTTTGTACACAAATATCCGATATCACACGAGCTAGGTATGAACATTTTAATTTACTCAAGGGCTCCTCTCAACTCCCTCCTCAAATTTTGTAATTTCGTCATGTCTCTCGACCTGGGTTTCAAAATCTTGATTTTTTAAATCCATATCATAGCTAGCGTTGTTAGCTTTGATTCGCATGTTTGAACACAAAAATCCGATATCACACGAGCCAGGTATGAACATTTTAATTTACTCAAGGGCTCCTCTCAACTCCCTCCTCAAATTTGGTAATTTCGTCATGTCTCTTGACCTGAGTTTCAAAATCTTGATTTTTTAATTCCATATCATAGCTAGCGTTGTTAGCTTCGATTCGCATGTTTGTACACAAATATCCGATATCACACGAGCCAGGTATGAACATTTTAATTTACTCAAGGGCTCCTCTCAACTCACTCCTCAAATTTGCTAATTTCGTCATGTCTCTCGACGTTAGTTTCAAAATCTTGATTTTTTAATTCCATATCATAGCTAGCGTTGTTAGCTTCGATTCGCATGTTTGAACACAAAAATCCGATATAACACGAGCTAGGTATGAACATTTTAATTTACTCAAGGGCTCCTCTCAACTCCCTCCTCAAATTTTGTAATTTCGTCATGTCTCTCGACCTGGGTTTCAAAATCTTGATTTTTTAAATCTATATCATAGCTAGCGTTGTTAGCTTTGATTCGCATGTTTGAACACAAAAATCCGATATCACACGAGCCAGGTATGAACATTTTAATTTACTCAAGGGCTCCTCTCAACTCCCTCCTCAAATTTTGTAATTTCGTCATGTCTCTCGACCTGGGTTTCAAAATCTTGATTTTTTAATTCCATATCATAGCTAGCGTTGTTAGCTTCGATTCGCATGTTTGAACACAAAAATCTGATATCACACTCGCTAGGTATAACCATTTTAATTTACTCAAGGGCTCCTCTCAACTCACTCCTCAAATTTGGTAATTTCGTCATGTCTCTCGACCTTAGTTTCAAAATCTTGATTTTTTAATTCCATATCATAGCTAGCGTTGTTAGCTTCGATTCGCATGTTTGAACACAAAAATCTGATATCACACTCGCTAGGTATAACCATTTTAATTTACTCAAGGGCTCCTCTCAACTCACTCCTCAAATTTGGTAATTTCGTCATGTCTCTCGACCTTAGTTTCAAAATCTTGATTTTTTAATTCTATATCATAGCTAGCGTTGTTAGCTTCGATTAGCATGTTTGAACACAAAAATCCGATATCACACGAGCTAGGTATGAACATTTTTATTTACTCAAGGGCTCCTCTCAACTCGCTCGTCAAGGTTGCTAATTTCGTCATGTCTCTCGACCTTAGTTTCAAAATCTTGATTTTTTTAATTCCATATCATAGCTAGCGTTGTTAGCTTCGATTCGCATGTTTGAACACAAAAATCCGATATCACACGAGCTAGGTATGAACATTTTTATTTACTCAAGGGCTCCTCTCAACTCCCTCCTCAAATTTGGTAATTTCGTCATGTCTCTTGACCTGGGTTTCAAAATCTTGATTTTTTAATTCCATATCATAGCTAGCGTTGTTAGCTTCGATTCGCATGTTTGAACACAAAAATCTGATATCACACTCGCTAGGTATAACCATTTTAATTTACTCAAGGGCTCCTCTCAACTCACTCCTCAAATTTGGTAATTTCGTCATGTCTCTCGACCTTAGTTTCAAAATCTTGATTTTTTAATTCCATATCATAGCTAGCGTTGTTGGCTTCGATTCGCATGTTTGAACACAAAAATCCGATATCACACGAGCTAGGTATGAACATTTTTATTTACTCAAGGGCTCCTCTCAACTCCCTCGTCAAGGTTGCTAATTTCGTCATGTCTCTCGACCTGAGTTACAAAATCTTGATTTCTTAATTCCATATCATAGCTAACGTTGTTAGCTTCGATTCGCATGTTTGAACACAGAAATCCGATATCACACGAGCCAGGTATGAACATTTTAATTTACTCAAGGGCTCCTCTCAACTCCCTCCTCAAATTTTGTAATTTCGTCATGTCTCTCGACCTGGGTTTCAAAATCTTGATTTTTTAATTCCATATCATAGCTAGCGTTGTTAGCTTTGATTCGCATGTTTGAACACAAAAATCCGATATCACACGAGCCAGGTATGAACATTTTAATTTACTCAAGGGCTCCTCTCAACTCCCTCCTCAAATTTGGTAATTTCGTCATGTCTCTTGACCTGAGTTTCAAAATCTTGATTTTTTAATTCCATATCATAGCTAGCGTTGTTAGCTTCGATTCGCATGTTTGTACACAAATATCCGATATCACACGAGCTAGGTATGAACATTTTAATTTACTCAAGGGCTCCTCTCAACTCCCTCCTCAAATTTGGTAATTTCGTCATGTCTCTTGACCTGAGTTTCAAAATCTTGATTTTTTAATTCCATATCATAGCTAGCGTTGTTAGCTTCGATTCGCATGTTTGTACACAAATATCCGATATCACACGAGCTAGGTATGAACATTTTAATTTACTCAAGGGCTCCTCTCAACTCACTCCTCAAATTTGCTAATTTCGTCATGTCTCTCGACGTTAGTTTCAAAATCTTGATTTTTTAATTCCATATCATAGCTAGCGTTGTTAGCTTCGATTCGCATGTTTGAACACAAAAATCCGATATCACACGAGCCAGGTATGAACATTTTAATTTACTCAAGGGCTCTTCTCAACTCACTCCTCAAATTTGCTAATTTCGTCATGTCTCTCGACCTTAGTTTCAAAATCTTGATTTTTTAATTCTATATCATAGCTAGCGTTGTTAGCTTCAATTCGCATGTTTGAACACAAAAATCCGATATCACACGAGTTAGGTATCAACATTTTTATTTACTCAAGGGTTCCTCTCAACTCCCTCGTCAAGGTTGCTAATTTCGTCATATCTCTCGACCTGAGTTTCAAAATCTTGATTTTTTAAATCCATATCATAGCTAGCGTTGTTGGCTTCGATTCGCATGTTTGAACACAAAAATCCGATATCACACGAGCTAGGTATGAACATTTTTATTTACTCAAGGGCTCCTCTCAACTCGCTCGTCAAGGTTGCTAATTTCGTCATGTCTCTCGACCTTAGTTTCAAAATCTTGATTTTTTAATTCTATATCATAGCTAGCGTTGTTAGCTTCGATTCGCATGTTTGAACACAGAAATCCGATATCACACGAGTTAGGTATCAACATTTTTATTTACTCAAGGGTTCCTCTCAACTCCCTCGTCAAGGTTGCTAATTTCGTCATATCTCTCGACCTGGGTTTCAAAATCTTGATTTTTTAATTCCATATCATAGCTAGCGTTGTTAGCTTCGATTCGCATGTTTGAACACAAAAATCCGATATCACACGAGCTAGGTATGAACATTTTAATTTACTCAAGGGCTCCTCTCAACTCCCTCCTCAAATTTTGTAATTTCGTCATGTCTCTCGACCTGGGTTTCAAAATCTTGATTTTTTAATTCCATATCATAGCTAGCGTTGTTAGCTTTGATTCGCATGTTTGAACACAAAAATCCGATATCACACGAGCCAGGTATGAACATTTTAATTTACTCATGGGCTCCTCTCAACTCCCTCCTCAAATTTGGTAATTTCGTCATGTCTCTTGACCTGAGTTTCAAAATCTTGATTTTTTAAATCCATATCATAGCTAGCGTTGTTGGCTTCGATTCGCATGTTTGAACACAAAAATCCGATATCACACGAGCCAGGTATGAACATTGTAATTTACCTACTATCTCTTCTAAACTCCCTCCTCAAATTTGCTAATTTCGTCATGTCTCTCGACCTTAGTTTCCAAATCTTGATTTTTTAATTCCATATCATAGTTAGCGTTGTTAGCTTCGGTTCGCATGTTTGAACACAAAAATCCGATATCACACGAGCTAGGTATGAACATTTTTATTTACTCAAGGGTTCCTCTCAACTCCCTCGTCAAGGTTGCTAATTTCGTCATACCTCTCGACCTGAGTTTCAAAATCTTGATTTTTTAAATCCATATCATAGCTAGCGTTGTTGGCTTCAATTCGCATGTTTGAACACAAAAATCCGATATCACACGAGCCAGGTATGAACATTGTAATTTACCTACTAGCTCTTCTCAACTCCCTCCTCAAATTTGGTAATTTCGTCATGTCTCTCGACCTTAGTTTCAAAATCTTGATTTTTTAATTCCATATCATAGCTAGCGTTGTTAGCTTCGATTCGCATGTTTGAACACAAAAATCCGATATCACACGAGCTAGGTATGAACATTTTTATTTACTCAAGGGCTCCTCTCAACTCGCTCCTCAAGGTTGCTAATTTCGTCATGTCTCTCGACCTTAGTTTCAAAATCTTGATTTTTTTAATTCCATATCATAGCTAGCGTTGTTAGCTTCGATTCGCATGTTTGAACACAAAAATCCGATATCACACGAGCTAGGTATGAACATTTTTATTTACTCAAGGGCTCCTCTCAACTCGCTCGTCAAGGTTGCTAATTTCGTCATGTCTCTCGACCTTAGTTTCAAAATCTTGATTTTTTTAATTCCATATCATAGCTAGCGTTGTTAGCTTCGATTCGCATGTTTGAACACAAAAATCCGATATCACACGAGCTAGGTATGAACATTTTTATTTACTCAAGGGCTCCTCTCAACTCCCTCGTCAAGGTTGCTAATTTCGTCATGTCTCTCGACCTGAGTTACAAAATCTTGATTTTTTAATTCCATATCATAGCTAACGTTGTTAGCTTCGATTCGCATGTTTGAACACAGAAATCCGATATCACACGAGCCAGGTATGAACATTTTAATTTACTCAAGGGCTCCTCTCAACTCCCTCCTCAAATTTTGTAATTTCGTCATGTCTCTCGACCTGGGTTTCAAAATCTTGATTTTTTAATTCCATATCATAGCTAGCGTTGTTAGCTTCGATTCGCATGTTTGAACACAAAAATCTGATATCACACTCGCTAGGTATAACCATTTTAATTTACTCAAGGGCTCCTCTCAACTCACTCCTCAAATTTGGTAATTTCGTCATGTCTCTCGACCTTAGTTTCAAAATCTTGATTTTTTAATTCCATATCATAGCTAGCGTTGTTAGCTTCGATTCGCATGTTTGAACACAAAAATCCGATATCACACGAGCTAGGTATGAACATTTTTATTTACTCAAGGGCTCCTCTCAACTCGCTCGTCAAGGTTGCTAATTTCGTCATGTCTCTCGACCTTAGTTTCAAAATCTTGATTTTTTTAATTCCATATCATAGCTAGCGTTGTTAGCTTCGATTCGCATGTTTGAACACAAAAATCCGATATCACACGAGCCAGGTATGTACAGTGTAATTTACTCAAGGGCTCTTCTCAACTCACTCCTCAAATTTGCTAATTTCGTCATGTCTCTCGACGTTAGTTTCAAAATCTTGATTTTTTAATTCCATATCATAGCTAGCGTTGTTAGCTTCGATTCGCATGTTTGAACACAAAAATCCGATATCACACGAGCCAGGTATGAACATTTTAATTTACTCAAGGGCTCCTCTCAACTCACTCCTCAAATTTGCTAATTTCGTCATGTCTCTCGACCTTAGTTTCAAAATCTTGATTTTTTAATTCCATATCATAGCTAGCGTTGTTAGCTTCGATTCGCATGTTTGAACACAAAAATCCGATATCACACGTGCTAGGTATAACCAATTTAATTTACTCAAGGGCTCCTCTCAACTCACTCCTCAAATTTGGTAATTTCGTCATGTCTCTCGACCTTAGTTTCAAAATCTTGATTTTTTAATTCCATATCATAGCTAGCGTTGTTAGCTTCGATTCGCATGTTTGAACACAAAAATCCGATATCACACGAGTTAGGTATGAACATTTTTATTTACTCAAGGGTTCCTCTCAACTCCCTCGTCAAGGTTGCTAATTTCGTCATATCTCTCGACCTGAGTTTCAAAATCTTGATGTTTTAAATCCATATCATAGCTAGCGTTGTTGGCTTCGATTCGCATGTTTGTACACAAATATCCGATATCACACGAGCTAGGTATGAACATTTTAATTTTCTCAAGGGCTCCTCTCAACTCACTCCTCAAATTTGCTAATTTCGTCATGTCTCTCGACGTTAGTTTCAAAATCTTGATTTTTGAATTCCATATCATAGCTAGCGTTGTTAGCTTCGATTCGCATGTTTGAACACAAAAATCCGATATCACACGAGCCAGGTATGAACATTTTAATTTACTCAAGGGCTCCTCTCAACTCCCTCCTCAAATTTGGTAATTTCGTCATGTCTCTCGACGTTAGTTTCAAAATCTTGATTTTTTAATTCCATATCATAGCTAGCGTTGTTAGCTTCGATTCGCATGTTTGAACACAAAAATCCGATATCACACGAGCTAGGTATGAACATTTTAATTTACTCAAGGGCTCCTCTCAACTCCCTCCTCAAATTTTGTAATTTCGTCATGTCTCTCGACCTGGGTTTCAAAATCTTGATTTTTTAATTCCATATCATAGCTAGCGTTGTTAGCTTTGATTCGCATGTTTGAACACAAAAATCCGATATCACACGAGCCAGGTATGAACATTTTAATTTACTCAAGGGCTCCTCTCAACTCCCTCCTCAAATTTGGTAATTTCGTCATGTCTCTTGACCTGAGTTTCAAAATCTTGATTTTTTAATTCCATATCATAGCTAGCGTTGTTAGCTTCGATTCGCATGTTTGTACACAAATATCCGATATCACACGAGCTAGGTATGAACATTTTAATTTACTCAAGGGCTCCTCTCAACTCACTCCTCAAATTTGCTAATTTCGTCATGTCTCTCGACGTTAGTTTCAAAATCTTGATTTTTTAATTCCATATCATAGCTAGCGTTGTTAGCTTCGATTCGCATGTTTGAACACAAAAATCCGATATCACATGAGCCAGGTATGAACATTTTAATTTACTCAAGGGCTCCTCTCAACCCCCTCCTCAAATTTGGTAATTTCGTCATGTCTCTTGACCTGAGTTTCAAAATCTTGATTTTTTAATTCCATATCATAGCTAGCGTTGTTAGCTTCGATTCGCATGTTTGTACACAAATATCCGATATCACACGAGCTAGGTATGAATATTTTAATTTACTCAAGGGCTCCTCTCAACTCACTCCTCAAATTTGCTAATTTCGTCATGTCTCTCGACGTTAGTTTCAAAATCTTGATTTTTTAATTCCATATCATAGCTAGCGTTGTTAGCTTCGATTCGCATGTTTGAACACAAAAATCCGATATCACACGAGCCAGGTATGAACATTTTAATTTACTCAAGGGCTCCTCTCAACTCACTCCTCAAATTTGCTAATTTCGTCATGTCTCTCGACCTTGGTTTCAAAATCTTGATTTTTTAATTCCATATCATAGCTAGCGTTGTTAGCTTCGATTCGCATGTTTGAACACAAAAATCCGATATCACACGTGCTAGGTATAACCAATTTAATTTACTCAAGGGCTCCTCTCAACTCACTCCTCAAATTTGCTAATTTCGTCATGTCTCTCGACCTTAGTTTCAAAATCTTGATTTTTTAATTCCATATCATAGCTAGCGTTGTTAGCTTCGATTCGCATGTTTGAACACAAAAATCCGATATCACACGAGTTAGGTATCAACATTTTTATTTACTCAAGGGTTCCTCTCAACTCCCTCGTCAAGGTTTCTAATTTCGTCATATCTCTCGACCTGGGTTTCAAAATCTTGATTTTTTAATTCCATATCATAGCTAGCGTTGTTAGCTTCGATTCGCATGTTTGAACACAAAAATCCGATATCACACGAGCTAGGTATGAACATTTTAATTTACTCAAGGGCTCCTCTCAACTCCCTCCTCAAATTTTGTAATTTCGTCATGTCTCTCGACCTGGGTTTCAAAATCTTGATTTTTTAATTCCATATCATAGCTAGCGTTGTTAGCTTTGATTCGCATGTTTGAACACAAAAATCCGATATCACACGAGCCAGGTATGAACATTTTAATTTACTCAAGGGCTCCTCTCAACTCCCTCCTCAAATTTGCTAATTTCGTCATGTCTCTCGACCTGAGTTTCAAAATCTTGATCTTTTAATTCCATATCATAGCTAGCGTTGTTAGCTTCGATTCGCATGTTTGAACACAAAAATCCGATATCACACGTGCTAGGTATAACCAATTTAATTTACTCAAGGGCTCCTCTCAACTCACTCCTCAAATTTGGTAATTTCGTCATGTCTCTCGACCTTAGTTTCAAAATCTTGATTTTTTAATTCCATATCATAGCTAGCGTTGTTAGCTTCGATTCGCATGTTTGAACACAAAAATCCGATATCACACGAGTTAGGTATCAACATTTTTATTTACTCAAGGGTTCCTCTCAACTCCCTCGTCAAGGTTGCTAATTTCGTCATATCTCTCGACCTAAGTTTCAAAATCTTGATTTTTTAAATCCATATCATAGCTAGCGTTGTTGGCTTCGATTCGCATGTTTGAACACAAAAATCCGATATCACACGAGCCAGGTATGAAAATTGTAATTTACCTACTAGCTCTTCTCAACTCCCTCCTCAAATTTGCTAATTTCGTCATGTCTCTCGACCTTAGTTTCAAAATCTTGATTTTTTAATTCCATATTATAGCTAGCGTTGTTAGCTTCGATTCGCATGTTTGAACACAAAAATCCGATATCACAGGAGCCAGGTATGAACATTGTAATTTACCTACTAGCTCTTCTCAACTCCCTCCTCAAATTTGCTAATTTCGTCATGTCTCTCGACCTGAGTTTCAAAATCTTGATTTTTTAATTCCATATCATAGCTAGCGTTGTTAGCTTCGATTCGCATGTTTGAACACAAAAATCCGATATCACACGAGCTAGGTATGAACATTTTTATTTACTCAAGGGTTCCTCTCAACTCCCTCGTCAAGGTTGCTAATTTCGTCATACCTCTCGACCTGAGTTTCAAAATCTTGATTTTTTAATTCCATATCATAGCTAGCGTTGTTAGCTTCGATTCGCATGTTTGAACACAAAAATCCGATATCACACGAGTTAGGTATCAACATATTTATTTACTCAACGGTTCCTCTCAACTCCCTCGTCAAGGTTGCTAATTTCGTGATATCTCTCGACCTGAGTTTCAAAATCTTGATTTTTTAAATCCATATCATAGCTAGCGTTGTTGGCTTCGATTCGCATGTTTGAACACAAAAATCCGATATCACACGAGCTAGGTATGAACATTTTTATTTACTCAAGGGCTCCTCTCAACTCCCTCGTCAAGGTTGCTAATTTCGTCATGTCTCTCGACCTTAGTTTCAAAATCTTGATTTTTTTAATTCCATATCATAGCTAGCGTTGTTAGCTTCGATTTGCATGTTTGAACACAAAAATCCGATATCACCCGAGCTAGGTATGAACATTTTTATTTACTCAAGGGCTCCTCTCAACTCCCTCGTCAAGGTTGCTAATTTCGTCATGTCTCTCGACCTGAGTTTCAAAATCTTGATTTTTTAATTCCATATCATAGCTAGCGTTGTTAGCTTCGATTCGCATGTTTGAACACAAAAATCCGATATCACACGTGCTAGGTATAACCAATTTAATTTACTCAAGGGCTCCTCTCAACTCACTCCTCAAATTTGCTAATTTCGTCATGTCTCTCGACCTTAGTTTCAAAATCTTGATTTTTTAATTCCATATCATAGCTAGCGTTGTTAGCTTCGATTCGCATGTTTGTACACAAATATCCGATATCACACGAGCTAGGTATGAACATTTTAATTTACTCAAGGGCTCCTCTCAACTCACTCCTCAAATTTGCTAATTTCGTCATGTCTCTCGACGTTAGTTTCAAAATCTTGATTTTTTAATTCCATATCATAGCTAGCGTTGTTAGCTTCGATTCGCATGTTTGAACACAAAAATCCGATATCACACGAGCCAGGTATGAACATTTTAATTTACTCAAGGGCTCTTCTCAACTCACTCCTCAAATTTGCTAATTTCGTCATGTCTCTCGACCTTAGTTTCAAAATCTTGATTTTTTAATTCTATATCATAGCTAGCGTTGTTAGCTTCAATTCGCATGTTTGAACACAAAAATCCGATATCACACGAGCTAGGTATGAACATTTTTATTTACTCAAGGGTTCCTCTCAACTCCCTCGTCAAGGTTGCTAATTTCGTCATACCTCTCGACCTGAGTTTCAAAATCTTGATTTTTTAATTCCATATCATAGCTAGCGTTGTTAGCTTCGATTCGCATGTTTGAACACAAAAATCCGATATCACACGAGTTAGGTATCAACATATTTATTTACTCAACGGTTCCTCTCAACTCCCTCGTCAAGGTTGCTAATTTCGTGATATCTCTCGACCTGAGTTTCAAAATCTTGATTTTTTAAATCCATATCATAGCTAGCGTTGTTGGCTTCGATTCGCATGTTTGAACACAAAAATCCGATATCACACGAGCTAGGTATGAACATTTTTATTTACTCAAGGGCTCCTCTCAACTCCCTCGTCAAGGTTGCTAATTTCGTCATGTCTCTCGACCTTAGTTTCAAAATCTTGATTTTTTTAATTCCATATCATAGCTAGCGTTGTTAGCTTCGATTTGCATGTTTGAACACAAAAATCCGATATCACCCGAGCTAGGTATGAACATTTTTATTTACTCAAGGGCTCCTCTCAACTCCCTCGTCAAGGTTGCTAATTTCGTCATGTCTCTCGACCTGAGTTTCAAAATCTTGATTTTTTAATTCCATATCATAGCTAGCGTTGTTAGCTTCGATTCGCATGTTTGAACACAAAAATCCGATATCACACGTGCTAGGTATAACCAATTTAATTTACTCAAGGGCTCCTCTCAACTCACTCCTCAAATTTGCTAATTTCGTCATGTCTCTCGACCTTAGTTTCAAAATCTTGATTTTTTAATTCCATATCATAGCTAGCGTTGTTAGCTTCGATTCGCATGTTTGTACACAAATATCCGATATCACACGAGCTAGGTATGAACATTTTAATTTACTCAAGGGCTCCTCTCAACTCACTCCTCAAATTTGCTAATTTCGTCATGTCTCTCGACGTTAGTTTCAAAATCTTGATTTTTTAATTCCATATCATAGCTAGCGTTGTTAGCTTCGATTCGCATGTTTGAACACAAAAATCCGATATCACACGAGCCAGGTATGAACATTTTAATTTACTCAAGGGCTCTTCTCAACTCACTCCTCAAATTTGCTAATTTCGTCATGTCTCTCGACCTTAGTTTCAAAATCTTGATTTTTTAATTCTATATCATAGCTAGCGTTGTTAGCTTCAATTCGCATGTTTGAACACAAAAATCCGATATCACACGAGTTAGGTATCAACATTTTTATTTACTCAAGGGTTCCTCTCAACTCCCTCGTCAAGGTTGCTAATTTCGTCATATCTCTCGACCTGAGTTTCAAAATCTTGATTTTTTAAATCCATATCATAGCTAGCGTTGTTGGCTTCGATTCGCATGTTTGAACACAAAAATCCGATATCACACGAGCCAGGTATGAACATTGTAATTTACCTACTAGCTCTTCTCAACTCCCTCCTCAAATTTGGTAATTTCGTCATGTCTCTCGACCTGAGTTTCAAAATCTTGATTTTTTAATTCCATATCATAGCTAGCGTTATTAGCTTCGATTCGCATGTTTGAACACAAAAATCCGATATCACACGAGCTAGGTATGAACATTTTTATTTACTCAAGGGTTCCTCTCAACTCCCTCGTCAAGGTTGCTAATTTCGTCATACCTCTCGACCTGAGTTTCAAAATCTTGATTTTTTAAATCCATACCATATCATAGCTAGCGTTGTTGGCTTCGATTCGCATGTTTGAACACAAAAATCCGATATCACACGAGCCAGGTATGAACATTGTAATTTACCTACTAGCTCTTCTCAACTCCCTCCTCAAATTTGGTAATTTCGTCATGTCTCTCGACCTTAGTTTCAAAATCTTGATTTTTTAAATCCATATCATAGCTAGCGTTGTTGGCTTCGATTCGCATGTTTGAACACAAAAATCCGATATCACACGAGCCAGGTATGAACATTGTAATTTACCTACTAGCTCTTCTCAACTCCCTCCTCAAATTTGCTAATTTCGTCATGTCTCTCGACCTGAGTTTCAAAATCTTGATTTTTTAATTCCATATCATAGCTAGCGTTGTTAGCTTCGATTCGCATGTTTGAACACAAAAATCCGATATCACACAAGCCAGGTATGAACATTGTAATTTACCTACTAGCTCTTCTCAACTCCCTCCTCAAATTTGCTAATTTCGTCATGTCTCTCGACCTTAGTTTCAAAATCTTGATTTTTTAATTCCATATTATAGCTAGCGTTGTTAGCTTCGATTCGCATGTTTGAACACAAAAATCCGATATCACACGAGTTAGGTATCAACATTTTTATTTACTCAAGGGTTCCTCTCAACTCCCTCGTCAAGGTTGCTAATTTCGTCATATCTCTCGACCTAAGTTTCAAAATCTTGATTTTTTAATTCCATATCATAGCTAGCGTTGTTAGCTTCGATTCGCATGTTTGAACACAAAAATCCGATATCACACTCGCTAGGTATGAACATTTTAATTTACTCAAGGGCTCCTCTCAACTCACTCCTCAAACTTGCTAATTTCTTCATGTCTCTCGACCTGAGTTTCAAAATCTTGATTTTTTAATTCAATATCATAGCTAGCGTTGTTAGCTTCGATTCGCATGTTTGAACACAAAAATCCGATATCACACGAGCTAGGTATGAACATTTTAATTTACTCAAGGGCTCCTCTCAACTCCCTCCTCAAATTTTGTAATTTCGTCATGTCTCTCGACCTTAGTTTCAAAATCTTGATTTTTTAATTCCATATCATAGCTAGCGTTGTTAGCTTCGATTCGCATGTTTGAACACAAAAATCCGATATCACACGAGCCAGGTATGAACCAATTTAATTTACTCAAGGGCTCCTCTCAACTCCCTCCTCAAATTTGCTAATTTCGTCATGTCTCTCGACGTTAGTTTCAAAATCTTGATTTTTTAATTCCATATCATAGCTAGCGTTGTTAGCTTCAATTCGCATGTTTGAACACAAAAATCCGATATCACACGAGCCAGGTATGAACAGTGTAATTTACTCAAGGGCTCTTCTCAACTCACTCCTCAAATTTGCTAATTTCGTCATGTCTCTCGACCTTAGTTTCAAAATCTTGATTTTTTAATTCCATATCATTGCTAGTGTTGTTAGCTTCGATTTGCATGTTTGAACACAAAAATCCGATATCACACGAGCTAGGTATGAACATTTTAATTTACTCAAGGGCTCCTCTCAACTCCCTCCTCAAATTTGGTAATTTCGTCATGTCTCTCGACCTGGGTTTCAAAATCTTGATTTTTTAATTCCATATCATAACTAGCGTTGTTAGCTTTGATTCGCATGTTTGAACAGAAAAATCCGATATCACACGAGCCAGGTATGAACATTTTAATTTACTCAAGGGCTCCTCTCAACTCCCTCCTCAAATTTGGTAATTTCGTCATGTCTCTTGACCTGAGTTTCAAAATCTTGATTTTTTAATTCCATATCATAGCTAGCGTTGTTAGCTTCGATTCGCATGTTTGTACACAAAAATCTGATATCACACTCGCTAGGTATAACCAATTTAATTTACTCAAGGGCTCCTCTCAACTCACTCCTCAAATTTGCTAATTTCGTCATGTCTCTCGACGTTAGTTTCAAAATCTTGATTTTTTAATTCCATATCATAGCTAGCGTTGTTAGCTTCGATTCGCATGTTTGAACACAAAAATCCGATATCACACGAGCCAGGTATGAACATTTTAATTTACTCAAGGGCTCTTCTCAACTCACTCCTCAAATTTGCTAATTTCGTCATGTCTCTCGACCTTAGTTTCAAAATCTTGATTTTTTAATTCCATATCATAGCTAGCGTTGTTAGCTTCAATTCGCATGTTTGAACACAAAAATCTGATATCACACTCGCTAGGTATAACCATTTTAATTTACTCAAGGGCTCCTCTCAACTCACTCGTCAAATTTGGTAATTTCGTCATGTCTCTCGACCTTAGTTTCAAAATCTGTATTTTTTAATTCCATATCATAGCTAGCGTTGTTAGCTTCGATTCACATGTTTGAACACAAAAATCCGATATCACACGAGCCAGGTATGAACCAATTTAATTTACTCAAGGGCTCCTCTCAACTCCCTCCTCAAATTTGCTAATTTCGTCATGTCTCTCGACGTTAGTTTCAAAATCTTGATTTTTTAATTCCATATCATAGCTAGTGTTGTTAGCTTCGATTCGCATGTTTGAACACAAAAATCCGATATCACACGAGCCAGGTATGAACAGTGTAATTTACTCAAGGGCTCCTCTCAACTCACTCCTCAAATTTTCTAATTTCGTCATGTCTCTCGACCTTAGTTTCAAAATCTTGATTTTTTAATTCTATATCATAGCTAGCGTTGTTAGCTTCAATTCGCATGTTTGAACACAAAAATCCGATATCACACGAGTTAGGTATCAACATTTTTATTTACTCAAGGGTTCCTCTCAACTCCCTCGTCAAGGTTGCTAATTTCGTCATATCTCTCGACGTTAGTTACAAAATCTTGATTTTTTAAATCCATATCATAGCTAGCGTTGTTGGCTTCGATTCGCATGTTTGAACACAAAAATCCGATATCACACGAGCCAGGTATGAACATTGTAATTTACCTACTATCTCTTCTCAACTCCCTCCTCAAATTTGCTAATTTCGTCATGTCTCTCGACCTGAGTTTCAAAATCTTGATTTTTTAATTCCATATCATAGCTAGCGTTGTTAGCTTCGATTCGCATGTTTGAACACAAAAATCCGATATCACACGAGCTAGGTATGAACATTTTTATTTACTCAAGGGTTCCTCTCAACTCCCTCGTCAAGGTTGCTAATTTCGTCATACCTCTCGACCTGAGTTTCAAAATCTTGATTTTTTAAATCCATATCATAGCCAGCGTTGTTGGCTTCGATTCGCATGTTTGAACACAACAATCCGATATCACACGAGCCAGGTATGAACATTGTAATTTACCTACTAGCTCTTCTCAACTCCCTCCTCAAATTTGCTAATTTCGTCATGTCTCTCGACCTTAGTTTCAAAATCTTGATTTTTTAATTCCGTATCATAGCTAGCGTTGTTAGCTTCGATTCGCATGTTTGAACACAAAAATCCGATATCACACTCGCTAGGTATGAACATTTTAATTTACTCAAGGGCTCCTCTCAACTCACTCCTCAAACTTGCTAATTTCTTCATGTCTCTCGACCTGAGTTTCAAAATCTTGATTTTTTAATTCCATATCATAGCTAGCGTTGTTAGCTTCGATTCGCATGTTTGAACACAAAAATCCGATATCACACGAGCTAGGTATGAACATTTTAATTTACTCAAGGGCTCCTCTCAACTCCCTCCTCAAATTTTGTAATTTCGTCATGTCTCTCGACCTGGGTTACAAAATCTTGATTTTTTAAATCCATATCATAGCTAGCGTTGTTGGCTTCGATTCGCATGTTTGAACACAAAAATCCGATATCACACAAGCCAGGTATGAACATTGTAATTTACCTACTAGCTCTTCTCAACTCCCTCCTCAAATTTGCTAATTTCGTCATGTCTCTCGACCTTAGTTTCAAAATCTTGATTTTTTAATTCCATATTATAGCTAGCGTTGTTAGCTTCGATTCGCATGTTTGAACACAAAAATCCGATATCACACGAGTTAGGTATCAACATTTTTATTTACTCAAGGGTTCCTCTCAACTCCCTCGTCAAGGTTGCTAATTTCGTCATATCTCTCGACCTAAGTTTCAAAATCTTGATTTTTTAAATCCATATCATAGCTAGCGTTGTTGGCTTCGATTCGCATGTTTGAACACAAAAATCCGATATCACACGAGCCAGGTATGAACATTGTAATTTACCTACTAGCTCTTCTCAACTCCCTCCTCAAATTTGCTAATTTCGTCATGTCTCTCGACCTGAGTTTCAAAATCTTGATTTTTTAATTCCATATCATAGCTAGCGTTGTTAGCTTCGATTCGCATGTTTGAACACAAAAATCCGATATCACACGAGCTAGGTATGAACATTTTTATTTACTCAAGGGTTCCTCTCAACTCCCTCGTCAAGGTTGCTAATTTCGTCATGTCTCTCGACTTGAGTTTCAAAATCTTGATTTTTTAATTCCATATCATAGCTAGCGTTGTTAGCTTCGATTCGCATGTTTGAACACAAAAATCCGATATCACACAAGCCAGGTATGAACATTGTAATTTACCTACTAGCTCTTCTCAACTCCCTCCTCAAATTTGCTAATTTCGTCATGTCTCTCGACCTGGGTTTCAAAATCTTGATTTTTTAAATCCATATCATAGCTAGCGTTGTTGGCTTCGATTCGCATGTTTGAACACAAAAATCCGATATCACACAAGCCAGGTATGAACATTGTAATTTACCTACTAGCTCTTCTCAACTCCCTCCTCAAATTTGCTAATTTCGTCATGTCTCTCGACCTTAGTTTCAAAATCTTGATTTTTTAATTCCATATTATAGCTAGCGTTGTTAGCTTCGATTCGCATGTTTGAACACAAAAATCCGATATCACACGAGTTAGGTATCAACATTTTTATTTACTCAAGGGTTCCTCTCAACTCCCTCGTCAAGGTTGCTAATTTCGTCATATCTCTCGACCTAAGTTTCAAAATCTTGATTTTTTAAATCCATATCATAGCTAGCGTTGTTGGCTTCGATTCGCATGTTTGAACACAAAAATCCGATATCACACGAGCCAGGTATGAACATTGTAATTTACCTACTAGCTCTTCTCAACTCCCTCCTCAAATTTGCTAATTTCGTCATGTCTCTCGACCTGAGTTTCAAAATCTTGATTTTTTAATTCCATATCATAGCTAGCGTTGTTAGCTTCGATTCGCATGTTTGAACACAAAAATCCGATATCACACGAGCTAGGTATGAACATTTTTATTTACTCAAGGGTTCCTCTCAACTCCCTCGTCAAGGTTGCTAATTTCGTCATACCTCTCGACCTGAGTTTCAAAATCTTGATTTTTTAAATCCATATCATAGCTAGCGTTGTTAGCTTCGATTCGCATGTTTGAACACAAAAATCCGATATCACACGAGCCAGGTATGAACATTTTAATTTACTCAAGGGCTCTTCTCAACTCACTCCTCAAATTTGCTAATTTCGTCATGTCTCTCGACCTTAGTTTCAAAATCTTGATTTTTTAATTCCATATCATAGCTAGCGTTGTTAGCTTCAATTCGCATGTTTGAACACAAAAATCTGATATCACACTCGCTAGGTATAACCATTTTAATTTACTCAAGGGCTCCTCTCAACTCACTCGTCAAATTTGGTAATTTCGTCATGTCTCTCGACCTTAGTTTCAAAATCTGTATTTTTTAATTCCATATCATAGCTAGCGTTGTTAGCTTCGATTCACATGTTTGAACACAAAAATCCGATATCACACGAGCCAGGTATGAACCAATTTAATTTACTCAAGGGCTCCTCTCAACTCCCTCCTCAAATTTGCTAATTTCGTCATGTCTCTCGACGTTAGTTTCAAAATCTTGATTTTTTAATTCCATATCATAGCTAGTGTTGTTAGCTTCGATTCGCATGTTTGAACACAAAAATCCGATATCACACGAGCCAGGTATGAACAGTGTAATTTACTCAAGGGCTCCTCTCAACTCACTCCTCAAATTTTCTAATTTCGTCATGTCTCTCGACCTTAGTTTCAAAATCTTGATTTTTTAATTCTATATCATAGCTAGCGTTGTTAGCTTCAATTCGCATGTTTGAACACAAAAATCCGATATCACACGAGTTAGGTATCAACATTTTTATTTACTCAACGGTTCCTCTCAACTCCCTCGTCAAGGTTGCTAATTTCGTGATATCTCTCGACCTGAGTTTCAAAATCTTGATTTTTTAAATCCATATCATAGCTAGCGTTGTTGGCTTCGATTCGCATGTTTGAACACAAAAATCCGATATCACACGAGCTAGGTATGAACATTTTAATTTACTCAAGGGCTCCTCTCAACTCCCTCGTCAAGGTTGCTAATTTCGTCATGTCTCTCGACCTTAGTTTCAAAATCTTGATTTTTTTAATTCCATATCATAGCTAGCGTTGTTAGCTTCGATTTGCATGTTTGAACACAAAAATCCGATATCACCCGAGCTAGGTATGAACATTTTTATTTACTCAAGGGCTCCTCTCAACTCCCTCGTCAAGGTTGCTAATTTCGTCATGTCTCTCGACCTGAGTTTCAAAATCTTGATTTTTTAATTCCATATCATAGCTAGCGTTGTTAGCTTCGATTCGCATGTTTGAACACAAAAATCCGATATCACACGTGCTAGGTATAACCAATTTAATTTACTCAAGGGCTCCTCTCAACTCACTCCTCAAATTTGCTAATTTCGTCATGTCTCTCGACCTTAGTTTCAAAATCTTGATTTTTTAATTCCATATCATAGCTAGCGTTGTTAGCTTCGATTCGCATGTTTGTACACAAATATCCGATATCACACGAGCTAGGTATGAACATTTTAATTTACTCAAGGGCTCCTCTCAACTCACTCCTCAAATTTGCTAATTTCGTCATGTCTCTCGACGTTAGTTTCAAAATCTTGATTTTTTAATTCCATATCATAGCTAGCGTTGTTAGCTTCGATTCGCATGTTTGAACACAAAAATCCGATATCACACGAGCCAGGTATGAACATTTTAATTTACTCAAGGGCTCTTCTCAACTCACTCCTCAAATTTGCTAATTTCGTCATGTCTCTCGACCTTAGTTTCAAAATCTTGATTTTTTAATTCCATATCATAGCTAGCGTTGTTAGCTTCAATTCGCATGTTTGAACACAAAAATCCGATATCACACGAGTTAGGTATCAACATTTTTATTTACTCAAGGGTTCCTCTCAACTCCCTCGTCAAGGTTGCTAATTTCGTCATATCTCTCGACCTGAGTTTCAAAATCTTGATTTTTTAAATCCATATCATAGCTAGCGTTGTTGGCTTCGATTCGCATGTTTGAACACAAAAATCCGATATCACACGAGCCAGGTATGAACATTGTAATTTACCTACTAGCTCTTCTCAACTCCCTCCTCAAATTTGCTAATTTCGTCATGTCTCTCGACCTGAGTTTCAAAATCTTGATTTTTTAATTCCATATCATAGCTAGCGTTGTTAGCTTCGATTCGCATGTTTGAACACAAAAATCCGATATCACACGAGCTAGGTATGAACATTTTTATTTACTCAAGGGTTCCTCTCAACTCCCTCGTCAAGGTTGCTAATTTCGTCATACCTCTCGACCTGAGTTTCAAAATCTTGATTTTTTAAATCCATATCATAGCTAGCGTTGTTAGCTTCGATTCGCATGTTTGAACACAAAAATCCGATATCACACGAGCCAGGTATGAACATTTTAATTTACTCAAGGGCTCTTCTCAACTCACTCCTCAAATTTGCTAATTTCGTCATGTCTCTCGACCTTAGTTTCAAAATCTTGATTTTTTAATTCCATATCATAGCTAGCGTTGTTAGCTTCAATTCGCATGTTTGAACACAAAAATCTGATATCACACTCGCTAGGTATAACCATTTTAATTTACTCAAGGGCTCCTCTCAACTCACTCGTCAAATTTGGTAATTTCGTCATGTCTCTCGACCTTAGTTTCAAAATCTGTATTTTTTAATTCCATATCATAGCTAGCGTTGTTAGCTTCGATTCACATGTTTGAACACAAAAATCCGATATCACACGAGCCAGGTATGAACCAATTTAATTTACTCAAGGGCTCCTCTCAACTCCCTCCTCAAATTTGCTAATTTCGTCATGTCTCTCGACGTTAGTTTCAAAATCTTGATTTTTTAATTCCATATCATAGCTAGCGTTGTTAGCTTCGATTCGCATGTTTGAACACAAAAATCCGATATCACACGAGCCAGGTATGAACAGTGTAATTTACTCAAGGGCTCCTCTCAACTCACTCCTCAAATTTTCTAATTTCGTCATGTCTCTCGACCTTAGTTTCAAAATCTTGATTTTTTAATTCTATATCATAGCTAGCGTTGTTAGCTTCAATTCGCATGTTTGAACACAAAAATCCGATATCACACGAGTTAGGTATCAACATTTTTATTTACTCAACGGTTCCTCTCAACTCCCTCGTCAAGGTTGCTAATTTCGTGATATCTCTCGACCTGAGTTTCAAAATCTTGATTTTTTAAATCCATATCATAGCTAGCGTTGTTGGCTTCGATTCGCATGTTTGAACACAAAAATCCGATATCACACGAGCTAGGTATGAACATTTTAATTTACTCAAGGGCTCCTCTCAACTCCCTCGTCAAGGTTTCTAATTTCGTCATGTCTCTCGACCTTAGTTTCAAAATCTTGATTTTTTTAATTCCATATCATAGCTAGCGTTGTTAGCTTCGATTTGCATGTTTGAACACAAAAATCCGATATCACCCGAGCTAGGTATGAACATTTTTATTTACTCAAGGGCTCCTCTCAACTCCCTCGTCAAGGTTGCTAATTTCGTCATGTCTCTCGACCTGAGTTTCAAAATCTTGATTTTTTAATTCCATATCATAGCTAGCGTTGTTAGCTTCGATTCGCATGTTTGAACACAAAAATCCGATATCACACGTGCTAGGTATAACCAATTTAATTTACTCAAGGGCTCCTCTCAACTCACTCCTCAAATTTGCTAATTTCGTCATGTCTCTCGACCTTAGTTTCAAAATCTTGATTTTTTAATTCCATATCATAGCTAGCGTTGTTAGCTTCGATTCGCATGTTTGAACACAAATATCCGATATCACACGAGCTAGGTATGAACAGTGTAATTTACTCAAGGGCTCCTCTCAACTCCCTCCTCAAATTTGCTAATTTCGTCATGTCTCTCGACCTTAGTTTCAAAATCTTGATTTTTTAAGTCCATATCATTGCTAGTGTTGTTAGCTTCGATTCGCATGTTTGAACACAAAAATCCGATATCACACGAGCTAGGTATGAACATTTTAATTTACTCAAGGGCTCCTCTCAACTCCCTCCTCAAATTTTGTAATTTCGTCATGTCTCTCGACCTGGGTTTCAAAATCTTGATTTTTTAAGTCCATATCATAGCTAGCGTTGTTAGCTTTGATTCGCATGTTTGAACACAAAAATCCGATATCACACGAGCCAGGTATGAACATTTTAATTTACTCAAGGGCTCCTCTCAACTCCCTCCTCAAATTTGGTAATTTCGTCATGTCTCTTGACCTGAGTTTCAAAATCTTGATTTTTTAATTCCATATCATAGCTAGCGTTGTTAGCTTCGATTCGCATGTTTGTACACAAATATCCGATATCACACGAGCTAGGTATGAACATTTTAATTTACTCAAGGGCTCCTCTCAACTCACTCCTCAAATTTGCTAATTTCGTCATGTCTCTTGACCTGAGTTTCAAAATCTTGATTTTTTAATTCCATATCATAGCTAGCGTTGTTAGCTTCGATTCGCATGTTTGAACACAAAAATCCGATATCACACGAGCCAGGTATGAACATTTTAATTTACTCAAGGGCTCTTCTCAACTCACTCCTCAAATTTGCTAATTTCGTCATGTCTCTCGACCTTAGTTTAAAAATCTTGATTTTTTAATTCTATATCATAGCTAGCGTTGTTAGCTTCAATTCGCATGTTTGAACACAAAAATCCGATATCACACGAGTTAGGTATCAACATTTTTATTTACTCAAGGGTTCCTCTCAACTCCCTCGTCAAGGTTGCTAATTTCGTCATATCTCTCGACCTGAGTTTCAAAATCTTGATTTTTTAAATCCATATCATAGCTAGCGTTGTTGGCTTCGATTCGCATGTTTGAACACAAAAATCCGATATCACACGAGCCAGGTATGAACATTGTAATTTACCTACTAGCTCTTCTCAACTCCCTCCTCAAATTTGCTAATTTCGTCATGTCTCTCGACCTGAGTTTCAAAATCTTGATTTTTTAATTCCATATCATAGCTAGCGTTATTAGCTTCGATTCGCATGTTTGAACACAAAAATCCGATATCACACGAGCTAGGTATGAACATTTTTATTTACTCAAGGGTTCCTCTCAACTCCCTCGTCAAGGTTGCTAATTTCGTCATACCTCTCGACCTGAGTTTCAAAATCTTGATTTTTTAAATCCATATCATAGCTAGCGTTGTTGGCTTCGATTCGCATGTTTGAACACAAAAATCCGATATCACACGAGCCAGGTATGAACATTGTAATTTACCTACTAGCTCTTCTCAACTCCCTCCTCAAATTTGGTAATTTCGTCATGTCTCTCGACCTTAGTTTCAAAATCTTGATTTTTTAATTCCATATCATAGCTAGCGTTGTTAGCTTCGATTCGCATGTTTGAACACAAAAATCCGATATCACACTCGCTAGGTATGAACATTTTAATTTACTCAAGGGCTCCTCTCAACTCACTCCTCAAACTTGCTAATTTCTTCATGTCTCTCGACCTGAGTTTCAAAATCTTGATTTTTTAATTCAATATCATAGCTAGCGTTGTTAGCTTCGATTCGCATGTTTGAACACAAAAATCCGATATCACACGAGCTAGGTATGAACATTTTAATTTACTCAAGGGCTCCTCTCAACTCCCTCCTCAAATTTTGTAATTTCGTCATGTCTCTCGACCTGGGTTTCAAAATCTTGATTTTCTAATTCCATATCATAGCTAGCGTTGTTAGCTTTGATTCGCATGTTTGAACACAAAAATCCGATATCACACGAGCCAGGTATGAACATTTTAATTTACTCAAGGGCTCCTCTCAACTCCCTCCTCAAATTTGGTAATTTCGTCATGTCTCTTGACCTGAGTTTCAAAATCTTGATTTTTTAATTCCATATCATAGCTAGCGTTGTTAGCTTCGATTCGCATGTTTGTACACAAATATCCGATATCACACGAGCTAGGTATGAACATTTTAATTTACTCAAGGGCTCCTCTCAACTCACTCCTCAAATTTGCTAATTTCGTCATGTCTCTCGACGTTAGTTTCAAAATCTTGATTTTTTAATTCCATATCATAGCTAGCGTTGTTAGCTTCGATTCGCATGTTTGAACACAAAAATCCGATATCACACGAGCCAGGTATGAACATTTTAATTTACTCAAGGGCTCTTCTCAACTCACTCCTCAAATTTGCTAATTTCGTCATGTCTCTCGACCTTAGTTTCAAAATCTTGATTTTTTAATTCTATATCATAGCTAGCGTTGTTAGCTTCAATTCGCATGTTTGAACACAAAAATCCGATATCACACGAGTTAGGTATCAACATTTTTATTTACTCAAGGGTTCCTCTCAACTCCCTCGTCAAGGTTGCTAATTTCGTCATATCTCTCGACCTGAGTTTCAAAATCTTGATTTTTTAAATCCATATCATAGCTAGCGTTGTTGGCTTCGATTCGCATGTTTGAACACAAAAATCCGATATCACACGAGCCAGGTATGAACATTGTAATTTACCTACTAGCTCTTCTCAACTCCCTCCTCAAATTTGCTAATTTCGTCATGTCTCTCGACCTGAGTTTCAAAATCTTGATTTTTTAATTCCATATCATAGCTAGCGTTATTAGCTTCGATTCGCATGTTTGAACACAAAAATCCGATATCACACGAGCTAGGTATGAACATTTTTATTTACTCAAGGGTTCCTCTCAACTCCCTCGTCAAGGTTGCTAATTTCGTCATACCTCTCGACCTGAGTTTCAAAATCTTGATTTTTTAAATCCATATCATAGCTAGCGTTGTTGGCTTCGATTCGCATGTTTGAACACAAAAATCCGATATCACACGAGCCAGGTATGAACATTGTAATTTACCTACTAGCTCTTCTCAACTCCCTCCTCAAATTTGGTAATTTCGTCATGTCTCTCGACCTTAGTTTCAAAATCTTGATTTTTTAATTCCATATCATAGCTAGCGTTGTTAGCTTCGATTCGCATGTTTGAACACAAAAATCCGATATCACACTCGCTAGGTATGAACATTTTAATTTACTCAAGGGCTCCTCTCAACTCACTCCTCAAACTTGCTAATTTCTTCATGTCTCTCGACCTGAGTTTCAAAATCTTGATTTTTTAATTCAATATCATAGCTAGCGTTGTTAGCTTCGATTCGCATGTTTGAACACAAAAATCCGATATCACACGAGCTAGGTATGAACATTTTAATTTACTCAAGGGCTCCTCTCAACTCCCTCCTCAAATTTTGTAATTTCGTCATGTCTCTCGACCTTAGTTTCAAAATCTTGATTTTTTAATTCCATATCATAGCTAGCGTTGTTAGCTTCGATTCGCATGTTTGAACACAAAAATCCGATATCACACGAGCCAGGTATGAACCAATTTAATTTACTCAAGGGCTCCTCTCAACTCCCTCCTCAAATTTGCTAATTTCGTCATGTCTCTCGACCTTAGTTTCAAAATCTTGATTTTTTAATTCCATATCATAGCTAGCGTTGTTAGCTTCGATTCGCATGTTTGAACACAAAAATCCGATATCACACGAGCCAGGTATGAACAGTGTAATTTACTCAAGGGCTCTTCTCAACTCACTCCTCAAATTTGCTAATTTCGTCATGTCTCTCGACCTTAGTTTCAAAATCTTGATTTTTTAATTCCATATCATTGCTAGTGTTGTTAGCTTCGATTCGCATGTTTGAACACAAAAATCCGATATCACACGAGCTAGGTATGAACATTTTAATTTACTCAAGGGCTCCTCTCAACTCCCTCCTCAAATTTTGTAATTTCGTCATGTCTCTCGACCTGGGTTTCAAAATCTTGATTTTTTAAGTCCATATCATAGCTAGCGTTGTTAGCTTTGATTCGCATGTTTGAACACAAAAATCCGATATCACACGAGCCAGGTATGAACATTTTAATTTACTCAAGGGCTCCTCTCAACTCCCTCCTCAAATTTGGTAATTTCGTCATGTCTCTTGACCTGAGTTTCAAAATCTTGATTTTTTAATTCCATATCATAGCTAGCGTTGTTAGCTTCGATTCGCATGTTTGTACACAAATATCCGATATCACACGAGCTAGGTATGAACATTTTAATTTACTCAAGGGCTCCTCTCAACTCACTCCTCAAATTTGCTAATTTCGTCATGTCTCTCGACGTTAGTTTCAAAATCTTGATTTTTTAATTCCATATCATAGCTAGCGTTGTTAGCTTCGATTCGCATGTTTGAACACAAAAATCCGATATCACACGAGCCAGGTATGAACAGTGTAATTTACTCAAGGGCTCTTCTCAACTCACTCCTCAAATTTGCTAATTTCGTCATGTCTCTCGACCTTAGTTTCAAAATCTTGATTTTTTAATTCCATATCATTGCTAGTGTTGTTAGCTTCGATTCGCATGTTTGAACACAAAAATCCGATATCACACGAGCTAGGTATGAACATTTTAATTTACTCAAGGGCTCCTCTCAACTCCCTCCTCAAATTTTGTAATTTCGTCATGTCTCTCGACCTGGGTTTCAAAATCTTGATTTTTTAATTCCATATCATAGCTAGCGTTGTTAGCTTCGATTCGCATGTTTGAACACAAAAATCTGATATCACACTCGCTAGGTATAACCATTTTAATTTACTCAAGGGCTCCTCTCAACTCACTCCTCAAATTTGGTAATTTCGTCATGTCTCTCGACCTTAGTTTCAAAATCTTGATTTTTTAATTCCATATCATAGCTAGCGTTGTTAGCTTCGATTCGCATGTTTGAACACAAAAATCCGATATCACACGAGCTAGGTATGAACATTTTTATTTACTCAAGGGCTCCTCTCAACTCGCTCGTCAAGGTTGCTAATTTCGTCACGTCTCTCGACCTTAGTTTCAAAATC
This sequence comes from Azolla caroliniana, assembly GCF_043228905.1. Taxonomy (NCBI): domain Eukaryota; kingdom Viridiplantae; phylum Streptophyta; class Polypodiopsida; order Salviniales; family Salviniaceae; genus Azolla; species Azolla caroliniana. The sequence continues at coordinate 47,549 of NW_028230474.1, forward strand.
TTGATTTTTTTAATTCCATATCATAGCTAGCGTTGTTAGCTTCGATTCGCATGTTTGAACACAAAAATCCGATATCACACGAGCTAGGTATGAACATTTTTATTTACTCAAGGGCTCCTCTCAACTCGCTCGTCAAGGTTGCTAATTTCGTCATGTCTCTCGACCTTAGTTTCAAAATCTTGATTTTTTAATTCTATATCATAGCTAGCGTTGTTAGCTTCGATTCGCATGTTTGAACACAAAAATCCGATATCACACGAGTTAGGTATCAACATTTTTATTTACTCAAGGGTTCCTCTCAACTCCCTCGTCAAGGTTGCTAATTTCGTCATATCTCTCGACCTGAGTTTCAAAATCTTGATTTTTTAAATCCATATCATAGCTAGCGTTGTTGGCTTCGATTCGCATGTTTGAACACAAAAATCCGATATCACACGAGCCAGGTATGAACATTGTAATTTACCTACTAGCTCTTCTCAACTCCCTCCTCAAATTTGCTAATTTCGTCATGTCTCTCGACCTGAGTTTCAAAATCTTGATTTTTTAATTCCATATCATAGCTAGCGTTATTAGCTTCGATTCGCATGTTTGAACACAAAAATCCGATATCACACGAGCTAGGTATGAACATTTTTATTTACTCAAGGGTTCCTCTCAACTCCCTCGTCAAGGTTGCTAATTTCGTCATACCTCTCGACCTGAGTTTCAAAATCTTGATTTTTTAAATCCATATCATAGCTAGCGTTGTTGGCTTCGATTCGCATATTTGAACACAAAAATCCGATATCACACGAGCCAGGTATGAACATTGTAATTTACCTACTAGCTCTTCTCAACTCCCTCCTCAAATTTGGTAATTTCGTCATGTGTCTCGACCTTAGTTTCAAAATCTTGATTTTTTAATTCCATATCATAGCTAGCGTTGTTAGCTTCGATTCGCATGTTTGAACACAAAAATCCGATATCACACTCGCTAGGTATGAACATTTTAATTTACTCAAGGGCTCCTCTCAACTCACTCCTCAAACTTGCTAATTTCTTCATGTCTCTCGACCTGAGTTTCAAAATCTTGATTTTTTAATTCCATATCATAGCTAGCGTTGTTAGCTTCGATTCGCATGTTTGAACACAAAAATCCGATATCACACGAGCTAGGTATGAACATTTTAATTTACTCAAGGGCTCCTCTCAACTCCCTCAAATTTTGTAATTTCGTCATGTCTCTCGACCTGGGTTTCAAAATCTTGATTTTTTAAATCTATATCATAGCTAGCGTTGTTGGCTTCGATTCGCATGTTTGAACACAAAAATCCGATATCACACGAGCCAGGTATGAACATTGTAATTTACCTACTAGCTCTTCTCAACTCCCTCCTCAAATTTGCTAATTTCGTCATGTCTCTCGACCTGAGTTTCAAAATCTTGATTTTTTAATTCCATATCATAGCTAGCGTTGTTAGCTTCGATTCGCATGTTTGAACACAAAAATCCGATATCACACGAGCTAGGTATGAACATTTTTATTTACTCAAGGGCTCCTCTCAACTCCCTCCTCAAATTTGCTAATTTCGTCATGTCTCTCGACCTTAGTTTCAAAATCTTGATTTTTTCATTCCATATCATAGCTAACGTTGTTAGCTTCGATTCGCATGTTTGAACACAAAAATCCGATATCACACGTGCTAGGTATAACCAATTTAATTTACTCAAGGGCTCCTCTCAACTCACTCCTCAAATTTGCTAATTTCGTCATGTCTCTCGACCTGGGTTTCAAAATCTTGATTTTTTAATTCCATATCATAGCTAGCGTTGTTAGCTTCGATTCGCATGTTTGAACACAAAAATCTGATATCACACTCGCTAGGTATAACCATTTTAATTTACTCAAGGGCTCCTCTCAACTCACTCGTCAAATTTGGTAATTTCGTCATGTCTCTCGACCTTAGTTTCAAAATCTTTATTTTTTAATTCCATATCATAGCTAGCGTTGTTAGCTTCGATTCACATGTTTGAACACAAAAATCCGATATCACACGAGCCAGGTATGAACCAATTTAATTTACTCAAGGGCTCCTCTCAACTCCCTCCTCAAATTTGCTAATTTCGTCATGTCTCTCGACGTTAGTTTCAAAATCTTGATTTTTTAATTCCATATCATAGCTAGTGTTGTTAGCTTCGATTCGCATGTTTGAACACAAAAATCCGATATCACACGAGCCAGGTATGAACAGTGTAATTTACTCAAGGGCTCCTCTCAACTCACTCCTCAAATTTTCTAATTTCGTCATGTCTCTCGACCTTAGTTTCAAAATCTTGATTTTTTAATTCCATATCATAGCTAGCGTTGTTAGCTTCGATTCGCATGTTTGAACACAAAAATCCGATATCACACGAGCTAGGTATGAACATTTTTATTTACTCAAGGGTTCCTCTCAACTCCCTCGTCAAGGTTGCTAATTTCGTCATACCTCTCGACCTGAGTTTCAAAATCTTGATTTTTTAATTCCATATCATAGCTAGCGTTGTTAGCTTCGATTCGCATGTTTGAACACAAAAATCCGATATCACACGAGTTAGGTATCAACATATTTATTTACTCAACGGTTCCTCTCAACTCCCTCGTCAAGGTTGCTAATTTCGTCATATCTCTCGACCTGAGTTTCAAAATCTTGATTTTTTAAATCCATATCATAGCTAGCGTTGTTGGCTTCGATTCGCATGTTTGAACACAAAAATCCGATATCACACGAGCTAGGTATGAACATTTTTATTTACTCAAGGGCTCCTCTCAACTCCCTCGTCAAGGTTGCTAATTTCGTCATGTCTCTCGACCTTAGTTTCAAAATCTTGATTTTTTTAATTCCATATCATAGCTAGCGTTGTTAGCTTCGATTTGCATGTTTGAACACAAAAATCCGATATCACACGAGCCAGGTATGAACATTTTAATTTACTCAAGGGTTCTTCTCAACTCCCTCGTCAAGGTTGCTAATTTCGTCATATCTCTCGACCTGAGTTTCAAAATCTTGATTTTTTAAATCCATATCATAGCTAGCGTTGCTGGCTTCGATTCGCAAAAATCCGATATCACACGAAAATCCGATATCACACGAGCCAGGTATGAACATTGTAATTTACCTACTAGCTCTTCTCAACTCACTCCTCAAACTTGCTAATTTCTTCATGTCTCTCGACCTGAGTTTCAAAATCTTGATTTTTTAATTCCATATCATAGCTAGCGTTGTTAGCTTCCATTCGCATGTTTGAACACAAAAATCCGATATCACACGAGCCAGGTATGAACATTTTAATTTACTCAAGGGCTCCTCTCAACTCCCTCCTCAAATTTTGTAATTTCGTCATGTCTCTCGACCTGGGTTTCAAAATCTTGATTTTTTAATTCCATATCATAGCTAGCGTTGTTAGCTTCGATTCGCATGTTTGAACACAAAAATCCGATATCACACGAGCCAGGTATGAACCAATTTAATTTACTCAAGGGCTCCTCTCAACTCCCTCCTCAAATTTGCTAATTTCGTCATGTCTCTCGACGTTAGTTTCAAAATCTTGATTTTTTAATTCCATATCATAGCTAGCGTTGTTAGCTTCGATTCGCATGTTTGAACACAAAAATCCGATATCACACGAGCCAGGTATGAACAGTGTAATTTACTCAAGGGCTCTTCTCAACTCACTCCTCAAATTTGCTAATTTCGTCATGTCTCTCGACCTTAGTTTCAAAATCTTGATTTTTTAATTCCATATCATAGCTAGCGTTGTTAGCTTCGATTCGCATGTTTGAACACAAAAATCCGATATCACACGAGCTAGGTATGAACATTTTAATTTACTCAAGGGCTCCTCTCAACTCCCTCCTCAAATTTTGTAAACCCTAAACCCTAAACCCTAAACCCTAAACCCTAGCTTCGATTCGCATGTTTGAACACAAAAATCCGATATCACACGAGTTAGGTATCAACATTTTTATTTACTCAAGGGTTCCTCTCAACTCCCTCGTCAAGATTGCTAATTTCGTCATATCTCTCGACCTAAGTTTCAAAATCTTGATTTTTTAAATCCATATCATAGCTAGCGTTGTTGGCTTCGATTCGCATGTTTGAACACAAAAATCCGATATCACACGAGCCAGGTATGAACATTGTAATTTACCTACTAGCTCTTCTCAACTCCCTCCTCAAATTTGCTAATTTCGACATGTCTCTCGACCTTAGTTTCAAAATCTTGATTTTTTAATTCCATATCATAGCTAGCGTTGTTAGCTTCGATTCGCATGTTTGAACACAAAAATCCGATATCACACGAGCTAGGTATGAACATTTTTATTTACTCAAGGGTTCCTCTCAACTCCCTCGTCAAGGTTGCTAATTTCGTCATACCTCTCGACCTGAGTTTCAAAATCTTGATTTTTTAATTCCATATCATAGCTAGCGTTGTTAGCTCCGATTCGCATGTTTGAACACAAAAATCCGATATCACACGAGTTAGGTATCAACATATTTATTTACTCAACGGTTCCTCTCAACTCCCTCGTCAAGGTTGCTAATTTCGTCATATCTCTCGACCTGAGTTTCAAAGTCTTGATTTTTTAAATCCATATCATAGCTAGCGTTGTTGGCTTCGATTCGCATGTTTGAACACAAAAATCCGATATCACACGAGCTAGGTATGAACATTTTTATTTACTCAAGGGCTCCTCTCAACTCCCTCGTCAAGGTTGCTAATTTCGTCATGTCTCTCGACCTTAGTTTCAAAATCTTGATTTTTTTAATTCCATATCATAGCTAGCGTTGTTAGCTTCGATTTGCATGTTTGAACACAAAAATCCGATATCACACGAGCTAGGTATGAACATTTTTATTTACTCAAGGGCTCCTCTCAACTCCCTCGTCAAGGTTGCTAATTTCGTCATGTCTCTCGACCTTAGTTTCAAAATCTTGATTTTTTTAATTCCATATCATAGCTAGCGTTGTTAGCTTCGATTTGCATGTTTGAACACAAAAATCCGATATCACACGAGCCAGGTATGAACATTTTAATTTACTCAAGGGTTCTTCTCAACTCCCTCGTCAAGGTTGCTAATTTCGTCATATCTCTCGACCTGAGTTTCAAAATCTTGATTTTTTAAATCCATATCATAGCTAGCGTTGCTGGCTTCGATTCGCAAAAATCCGATATCACACGAAAATCCGATATCACACGAGCCAGGTATGAACATTGTAATTTACCTACTAGCTCTTCTCAACTCACTCCTCAAACTTGCTAATTTCTTCATGTCTCTCGACCTGAGTTTCAAAATCTTGATTTTTTAATTCCATATCATAGCTAGCGTTGTTAGCTTCCATTCGCATGTTTGAACACAAAAATCCGATATCACACGAGCCAGGTATGAACATTTTAATTTACTCAAGGGCTCCTCTCAACTCCCTCCTCAAATTTTGTAATTTCGTCATGTCTCTCGACCTGGGTTTCAAAATCTTGATTTTTTAATTCCATATCATAGCTAGCGTTGTTAGCTTCGATTCGCATGTTTGAACACAAAAATCCGATATCACACGAGCCAGGTATGAACCAATTTAATTTACTCAAGGGCTCCTCTCAACTCCCTCCTCAAATTTGCTAATTTCGTCATGTCTCTCGACGTTAGTTTCAAAATCTTGATTTTTTAATTCCATATCATAGCTAGCGTTGTTAGCTTCGATTCGCATGTTTGAACACAAAAATCCGATATCACACGAGCCAGGTATGAACAGTGTAATTTACTCAAGGGCTCTTCTCAACTCACTCCTCAAATTTGCTAATTTCGTCATGTCTCTCGACCTTAGTTTCAAAATCTTGATTTTTTAATTCCATATCATAGCTAGCGTTGTTAGCTTCGATTCGCATGTTTGAACACAAAAATCCGATATCACACGAGCTAGGTATGAACATTTTAATTTACTCAAGGGCTCCTCTCAACTCCCTCCTCAAATTTTGTAAACCCTAAACCCTAAACCCTAAACCCTAAACCCTAGCTTCGATTCGCATGTTTGAACACAAAAATCCGATATCACACGAGTTAGGTATCAACATTTTTATTTACTCAAGGGTTCCTCTCAACTCCCTCGTCAAGATTGCTAATTTCGTCATATCTCTCGACCTAAGTTTCAAAATCTTGATTTTTTAAATCCATATCATAGCTAGCGTTGTTGGCTTCGATTCGCATGTTTGAACACAAAAATCCGATATCACACGAGCCAGGTATGAACATTGTAATTTACCTACTAGCTCTTCTCAACTCCCTCCTCAAATTTGCTAATTTCGACATGTCTCTCGACCTTAGTTTCAAAATCTTGATTTTTTAATTCCATATCCTAGCTAGCGTTGTTAGCTTCGATTCGCATGTTTGAACACAAAAATCCGATATCACACGAGCTAGGTATGAACATTTTTATTTACTCAAGGGTTCCTCTCAACTCCCTCGTCAAGGTTGCTAATTTCGTCATACCTCTCGACCTGAGTTTCAAAATCTTGATTTTTTAATTCCATATCATAGCTAGCGTTGTTAGCTCCGATTCGCATGTTTGAACACAAAAATCCGATATCACACGAGTTAGGTATCAACATATTTATTTACTCAACGGTTCCTCTCAACTCCCTCGTCAAGGTTGCTAATTTCGTCATATCTCTCGACCTGAGTTTCAAAGTCTTGATTTTTTAAATCCATATCATAGCTAGCGTTGTTGGCTTCGATTCGCATGTTTGAACACAAAAATCCGATATCACACGAGCTAGGTATGAACATTTTTATTTACTCAAGGGCTCCTCTCAACTCCCTCGTCAAGGTTGCTAATTTCGTCATGTCTCTCGACCTTAGTTTCAAAATCTTGATTTTTTTAATTCCATATCATAGCTAGCGTTGTTAGCTTCGATTTGCATGTTTGAACACAAAAATCCGATATCACACGAGCCAGGTATGAACATTTTAATTTACTCAAGGGCTCTTCTCAACTCACTCCTCAAATTTGCTAATTTCGTCATGTCTCTCGACCTTAGTTTCAAAATCTTGATTTTTTAATTCTATATCATAGCTAGCGTTGTTAGCTTCAATTCGCATGTTTGAACACAAAAATCCGATATCACACGAGTTAGGTATCAACATTTTTATTTACTCAAGGGTTCCTCTCAACTCCCTCGTCAAGGTTGCTAATTTCGTCATATCTCTCGACCTGAGTTTCAAAATCTTGATTTTTTAAATCCATATCATAGCTAGCGTTGTTGGCTTCGATTCGCATGTTTGAACACAAAAATCCGATATCACAGGAGCCAGGTATGAACATTGTAATTTACCTACTAGCTCTTCTCAACTCCCTCCTCAAATTTGCTAATTTCGTCATGTCTCTCGACCTTAGTTTCAAAATCTTGATTTTTTTAATTCCATATCATAGCTAGCGTTGTTAGCTTCGATTTGCATGTTTGAACACAAAAATCCGATATCACCCGAGCTAGGTATGAACATTTTTATTTACTCAAGGGCTCCTCTCAACTCCCTCGTCAAGGTTGCTAATTTCGTCATGTCTCTCGACCTGAGTTTCAAAATCTTGATTTTTTAATTCCATATCATAGCTAGCGTTGTTAGCTTCGATTCGCATGTTTGAACACAAAAATCCGATATCACACGTGCTAGGTATAACCAATTTAATTTACTCAAGGGCTCCTCTCAACTCACTCCTCAAATTTGCTAATTTCGTCATGTCTCTCGACCTGAGTTTCAAAATCTTGATTTTTTAATTCCATATCATAGCTAGCGTTGTTAGCTTCGATTCGCATGTTTGAACACAAAAATCCGATATCACACGAGTTAGGTATCAACATTTTTATTTACTCAAGGGTTCCTCTCAACTCCCTCGTCAAGGTTGCTAATTTCGTCATATCTCTCGACCTGAGTTTCAAAATCTTGATTTTTTAAATCCATATCATAGCTAGCGTTGCTGGCTTCGATTCGCATGTTTGAACACAAAAATCCGATATCACACGAGCTAGGTATGAACATTGTAATTTACCTACTAGCTCTTCTCAACTCACTCCTCAAACTTGCTAATTTCTTCATGTCTCTCGACCTGAGTTTCAAAATCTTGATTTTTTAATTCCATATCATAGCTAGCGTTGTTAGCTTCGATTCGCATATTTGAACACAAAAATCCGATATCACACGAGCCAGGTATGAACATTTTAATTTACTCAAGGGCTCCTCTCAACTCCCTCCTCAAATTTTGTAATTTCGTCATGTCTCTCGACCTGGGTTTCAAAATCTTGATTTTTTAATTCCATATCATAGCTAGCGTTGTTAGCTTCGATTCGCATGTTTGAACACAAAAATCCGATATCACACGAGCCAGGTATGAACATTTTAATTTACTCAAGGGCTCTTCTCAACTCCCTCCTCAAATTTACTAATTTCGTCATGTCTCTCGACGTTAGTTTCAAAATCTTGATTTTTTAATTCCATATCATAGCTAGCGTTGTTAGCTTCGATTCGCATGTTTGAACACAAAAATCCGATATCACACGAGCTAGGTATGAACATTGTAATTTACCTACTAGTTCTTCTCAACTCACTCCTCAAACTTGCTAATTTCTTCATGTCTCTCGACCTGAGTTTCAAAATCTTGATTTTTTAATTCCATATCATAGCTAGCGTTGTTAGCTTCGATTCGCATGTTTGAACACAAAAATCCGATATCACACGAGCCAGGTATGAACATTTTAATTTACTCAAGGGCTCCTCTCAACTCCCTCCTCAAATTTTGTAATTTCGTCATGTCTCTCGACCTGGGTTTCAAAATCTTGATTTTTTAATTCCATATCATAGCTAGCGTTGTTAGCTTCGATTCGCATGTTTGAACACAAAAATCCGATATCACACGAGCCAGGTATAAACATTTTAATTTACTCATGGGCTCCTCTCAACTCCCTCCTCAAATTTGGTAATTTCGTCATGTCTCTCGACCTGGGTTTCAAAATCTTGATTTTTTAATTCCATATCATAGCTAGCGTTGTTAGCTTCGATTCGCATGTTTGAACACAAAAATCCGATATCACACGAGCCAGGTATGAACATTTTAATTTACTCCAGGGCTCCTCTCAACTCCCTCCTCAAATTTAGTAATTTCGTCATGTCTCTCGACCTGAGTTTAAAAATCTTGATTTTTTAATTCCATATTATAGCTAGCGTTGTTAGCTTCGATTCGCATGTTTGAACCCAAAAATCCGATATCACACTCGCTAGGTATGAACATTTTAATTTACTCAAGGGCTCCTCTCAACTCACTCCTCAAAGTTGGTAATTTCTTCATGTCTCTCGACCTGAGTTTCAAAATCTTGATTTTTCAATTCCATATCATAGCTAGCGTTGTTAGCTTCGATTCGCATGTTTGAACACAAAAATCCGATATCACACGAGCTAGGTATGAACATTTTAATTCACTCACGCGCTCTTCCAACCTCACTCCTCAAATTTGGTAATTTCGTCATATCTCTCGACCTAAGTTACAAAATCTTGATTTTTTAAATCCATATCATAGCTAGCGTTGTTGGCTTCGATTCGCATGTTTGAACACAAAAATCCGATATCACACGAGCCAGGTATGAACATTGTAATTTACCTACTAGCTCTTCTCAACTCCCTCCTCAAATTTGCTAATTTCGTCATGTCTCTCGACCTTAGTTTCAAAATCTTGATTTTTTAATTCCATATCATAGCTAGCGTTGTTAGCTTCGATTCGCATGTTTGAACACAAAAATCCGATATCACACGAGCCAGGTATGAACAGTGTAATTTACTCAAGGGCTCCTCTCAACTCACTCCTCAAATTTTCTAATTTCGTCATGTCTCTCGACCTTAGTTTCAAAATCTTGATTTTTTAATTCTATATCATAGCTAGCGTTGTTAGCTTCGATTCGCATGTTTGAACACAAAAATCCGATATCACACGAGCTAGGTATGCCCATTTTAATTTACTCAAGGGCTCCTCTCAACTCCCTCGTCAAGGTTGCTAATTTCATCATATCTCTCGACCTTAGTTTCAAAATCTTGATTTTTTAAATCCATATCATAGCTAGCGTTGTTGGCTTCGATTTGCATGTTTGAACACAAAAATCCGATATCACACGAGCCAGGTATGAACATTGTAATTTACCTACTAGCTCTTCTCAACTCACTCCTCAAATTTGGTAATTTCGTCATGTCTCTCGACCTTAGTTTCAAAATCTTGATTTTTTAATTCCATATCATAGCTAGCGTTGTTAGCTTCGATTCGCATGTTTGAACACAAAAATCCGATATCACACGAGCTAGGTATGAACATTTTTATTTACTCAAGGGCTCCTCTCAACTCCCTCGTCAAGGTTGCTAATTTCGTCATGTCTCTCGACCTTAGTTTCAAAATCTTGATTTTTTTAATTCCATATCATAGCTAGCGTTGTTAGCTTCAATTCGCATGTTTGAACACAAAAATCCGATATCACACGAGCTAGGTATGAACATTTTTATTTACTCAAGGGCTCCTCTCAACTCCCTCGTCAAGGTTGCTAATTTCGTCATGTCTCTCGACCTGAGTTTCAAAATCTTGATTTTTTTAATTCCATATCATAGCTAGCGTTGTTAGCTTCGATTCGCATGTTTGAACACAAAAATCCGATATCACACGAGCCAGGTATGAACATTTTAATTTACTCAAGGGCTCCTCTCAACTCCCTCCTCAAATTTTGTAATTTCGTCATGTCTCTCGACCTGGGTTTCAAAATCTTGATTTTTTAATTCCATATCATAGCTAGCGTTGTTAGTTTCGATTCGCATGTTTGAACACAAAAATCGGATATCACACGAGCCAGGTATGAACATTTTAATTTACTCAAGGGCTCCTCTCAACTCCCTCCTCAAATTTGGTAATTTCGTCATGTCTCTCGACCTTAGTTTCAAAATCTTGATATTTTAATTCCATACCATAGCTAGCGTTGTTAGCTTTGATTTGCATGTTTGAACACAAAAATCCGATATCACACTCGCTGGGTATAAACATTTTAATTTACTCAAGGGCTCCTCTCAACTCACTCCTCAAATTTGCTAATTTCGTCATGTCTCTCGACCTGAGTTTCAAAATCTTGATTTTTTAATTCGATATCATAGCTAGCGTTGTTAGCTTCGATTCGCATGTTTGAACACAAAAATCCGATATCACACGAGTTAGGTATCAACATTTTTATTTACTCAACGGTTCCTCTCAACTCCCTCGTCAAGGTTGCTAATTTCGTCATATCTCTCGACCTGAGTTTCAAAATCTTGATTTTTTAAATCCATATCATAGCTAGCGTTGTTGGCTTCGATTCGCATGTTTGAACACAAAAATCCAATATCACACGAGCCAGGTATGAACATTGTAATTTACCTACTAGCTCTTCTCAACTCCCTCCTCAAATTTGCTAATTTCGTCATGTCTCTCGACCTTAGGTTCAAAATCTTGATTTTTTAATTCCATATCATAGCTAGCGTTGTTAGCTTCGATTCGCATGTTTGAACACAAAAATCCGATATCACACGAGCTAGGTCTGAACATTTTTATTTACTCAAGGGTTCCTCTCAACTCCCTCGTCAAGGTTGCTAATTTCGTCATACCTCTCGACCTGAGTTTCAAAATCTTGATTTTTTAAATCCATATCATAGCTAGCGTTGTTGGCTTCGATTCGCATGTTTGAACACAAAAATCCGATATCACACGAGCCAGGTATGAACATTGTAATTTACCTACTAGCTCTTCTCAACTCCCTCCTCAAATTTGCTAATTTCGTCATGTCTCTCGACCTGAGTTTCAAAATCTTGATTTTTTTAATTCCATATCATAGCTAGCGTTGTTAGCTTCGATTCGCATGTTTGCACACAAAAATCCGATATCACACGAGCCAGGTATGAACATTTTAATTTACTCAAGGGCTCCTCTCAACTCCCTCCTCAAATTTTGTAATTTCGTCATGTCTCTCGACCTGGGTTTCAAAATCTTGATTTTTTAATTCCATATCATAGCTAGCGTTGTTAGTTTCGATTCGCATGTTTGAACACAAAAATCCGATATCACACGAGCCAGGTATGAACATTTTAATTTACTCAAGGGCTCCTCTCAACTCCCTCCTCAAATTTGGTAATTTCGTCATGTCTCTCGACCTGGGTTTCAAAATCTTGATATTTTAATTCCATATCAAAGCTAGCGTTGTTAGCTTCGATTCGCATGTTTGAACACAAAAATCCGATATCACACTCGCTAGGTATAACCATTTTAATTTACTCAAGGGCTCCTCTCAACTCACTCCTCAAATTTGCTAATTTCGTCATGTCTCTCGACCTTAGTTTCAAAATCTTGATTTTTTAATTCCATACCATAGCTAGCGTTGTTAGCTTCGATTTGCATGTTTGAACACAAAAATCCGATATCACACTCGCTAGGTATGAACATTTTAATTTACTCAAGGGCTCCTCTCAACTCACTCCTCAAATTTGCTAATTTCGTCATGTCTCTCGACCTGAGTTTCAAAATCTTGATTTTTTAATTCCATATCATAGCTAGCGTTGTTAGCTTCGATTCGCATGTTTGAACACAAAAATCCGATATCACACGAGTTAGGTATCAACATTTTTATTTACTCAACGGTTCCTCTCAACTCCCTCGTCAAGGTTGCTAATTTCGTCATATCTCTCGACCTGAGTTTCAAAATCTTGATTTTTTAATTCCATATCATAGCTAGCGTTGTTAGCTTCGATTCGCATGTTTGAACACAAAAATCCGATATCACACGAGCTAGGTATGAACATTTTTATTTACTCAAGGGTTCCTCTCAACTCCCTCGTCAAGGTTGCTAATTTCGTCATACCTCTCGACCTGAGTTTCAAAATCTTGATTTTTTAAATCCATATCATAGCTAGCGTTGTTGGCTTCGATTCGCATGTTTGAACACAAAAATCCGATATCACACGAGCCAGGTATGAACATTGTAATTTACCTACTAGCTCTTCTCAACTCCCTCCTCAAATTTGCTAATTTCGTCATGTCTCTCGACCTGAGTTTCAAAATCTTGATTTTTTTAATTCCATATCATAGCTAGCGTTGTTAGCTTCGATTCGCATGTTTGCACACAAAAATCCGATATCACACGAGCCAGGTATGAACATTTTAATTTACTCAAGGGCTCCTCTCAACTCCCTCCTCAAATTTTGTAATTTCGTCATGTCTCTCGACCTGGGTTTCAAAATCTTGATTTTTTAATTCCATATCATAGCTAGCGTTGTTAGTTTCGATTCGCATGTTTGAACACAAAAATCCGATATCACACGAGCCAGGTATGAACATTTTAATTTACTCAAGGGCTCCTCTCAACTCCCTCCTCAAATTTGGTAATTTCGTCATGTCTCTCGACCTGGGTTTCAAAATCTTGATATTTTAATTCCATATCAAAGCTAGCGTTGTTAGCTTCGATTCGCATGTTTGAACACAAAAATCCGATATCACACTCGCTAGGTATAACCATTTTAATTTACTCAAGGGCTCCTCTCAACTCACTCCTCAAATTTGCTAATTTCGTCATGTCTCTCGACCTTAGTTTCAAAATCTTGATTTTTTAATTCCATACCATAGCTAGCGTTGTTAGCTTCGATTTGCATGTTTGAACACAAAAATCCGATATCACACTCGCTAGGTATGAACATTTTAATTTACTCAAGGGCTCCTCTCAACTCACTCCTCAAATTTGCTAATTTCGTCATGTCTCTCGACGTTAGTTTCAAAATCTTGATTTTTTAATTCCATATCATAGCTAGCGTTGTTGGCTTCGATTCGCATGTTTGAACACAAAAATCCGATATCACAGGAGCCAGGTATGAACATTGTAATTTACCTACTACCTCTTCTCAACTCCCTCCTCAAATTTGGTAATTTCGTCATGTCTCTCGACCTTAGTTTCAAAATCTTGATTTTTTAATTCCATATCATAGCTAGCGTTGTTAGCTTCGATTCGCATGTTTGAACACAAAAATCCGATATCACACGAGCCACGTATGAACCAATTTAATTTACTCAAGGGCTCCTCTCAACTCCCTCCTCAAATTTGCTAATTTCGTCATGTCTCTCGACCTTAGTTTCAAAATCTTGATTTTTTCATTCCATATCATAGCTAACGTTGTTAGCTTCGATTCGCATGTTTGAACACAAAAATCCGATATCACACGTGCTAGGTATAACCAATTTAATTTACTCAAGGGCTCCTCTCAACTCACTCCTCAAATTTGCTAATTTCGTCATGTCTCTCGACCTGGGTTTCAAAATCTTGATTTTTTAATTCCATATCATAGCTAGCGTTGTTAGCTTCGATTCGCATGTTTGAACACAAAAATCTGATATCACACTCGCTAGGTATAACCATTTTAATTTACTCAAGGGCTCCTCTCAACTCACTCGTCAAATTTGGTAATTTCGTCATGTCTCTCGACCTTAGTTTCAAAATCTGTATTTTTTAATTCTATATCATAGCTAGCGTTGTTAGCTTCGATTCGCATGTTTAAACACAAAAATCCGATATCACACGAGCTAGGTATGACCATTTTAATTTACTCAAGGGCTCCTCTCAACTCCCTCGTCAAGGTTGCTAATTTCGTCATATCTCTCGACCTGAGTTTCAAAATCTTGATTTTTTAAATCCATATCATAGCTAGCGTTGCTGGCTTCGATTCGCATGTTTGAACACAAAAATCCGATATCATACGAGCCAGGTATGAACATTGTAATTTACTCAAGGGCTCCTCTCAACTCCCTCGTCAAGGTTGCTAATTTCGTCATGTCTCTCGACCTGAGTTTCAAAATCAATATCATAGCTAGTGTTGTTAGCTTCGATTCGCATGTTTGAACACAAAAATCCGATATCACACGAGCCACGTATGAACCAATTTAATTTACTCAAGGGCTCCTCTCAACTCCCTCCTCAAATTTGCTAATTTCGTCATGTCTCTCGACCTTAGTTTCAAAATCTTGATTTTTTCATTCCATATCATAGCTAACGTTGTTAGCTTCGATTCGCATGTTTGAACACAAAAATCCGATATCACACGTGCTAGGTATAACCAATTTAATTTACTCAAGGGCTCCTCTCAACTCACTCCTCAAATTTGCTAATTTCGTCATGTCTCTCGACCTGGGTTTCAAAATCTTGATTTTTTAATTCCATATCATAGCTAGCGTTGTTAGCTTCGATTCGCATGTTTGAACACAAAAATCTGATATCACACTCGCTAGGTATAACCATTTTAATTTACTCAAGGGCTCCTCTCAACTCACTCGTCAAATTTGGTAATTTCGTCATGTCTCTCGACCTTAGTTTCAAAATCTGTATTTTTTAATTCCATATCATAGCTAGCGTTGTTAGCTTCGATTCACATGTTTGAACACAAAAATCCGATATCACACGAGCCAGGTATGAACCAATTTAATTTACTCAAGGGCTCCTCTCAACTCCCTCCTCAAATTTGCTAATTTCGTCATGTCTCTCGACGTTAGTTTCAAAATCTTGATTTTTTAATTCCATATCATAGCTAGTGTTGTTAGCTTCGATTCGCATGTTTGAACACAAAAATCCGATATCACACGAGCCAGGTATGAACAGTGTAATTTACTCAAGGGCTCCTCTCAACTCACTCCTCAAATTTTCTAATTTCGTCATGTCTCTCGACCTTAGTTTCAAAATCTTGATTTTTTAATTCTATATCATAGCTAGCGTTGTTAGCTTCGATTCGCATGTTTGAACACAAAAATCCGATATCACACGAGCTAGGTCTGAACATTTTTATTTACTCAAGGGTTCCTCTCAACTCCCTCGTCAAGGTTGCTAATTTCGTCATACCTCTCGACCTGAGTTTCAAAATCTTGATTTTTTAAATCCATATCATAGCTAGCGTTGTTGGCTTCGATTCGCATGTTTGAACACAAAAATCCGATATCACACGAGCCAGGTATGAACATTGTAATTTACCTACTAGCTCTTCTCAACTCCCTCCTCAAATTTGGTAATTTCGTCATGTCTCTCGACCTTAGTTTCAAAATCTTGATTTTTTAATTCCATATCATAGCTAGCGTTGTTAGCTTCGATTCGCATGTTTGAACACAAAAATCCGATATCACACGAGCTAGGTATGAACATTTTTATTTACTCAAGGGCTCCTCTCAACTCCCTCGTCAAGGTTGCTAATTTCGTCATGTCTCTCGACCTTAGTTTCAAAATCTTGATTTTTTAATTCCATATCATAGCTAGCGTTGTTAGCTTCGATTCGCATGTTTGAACACAAAAATCCGATATCACACGAGCCAGGTATGAACATTTTAATTTACTCAAGGGCTCCTCTCAACTCACTCCTCAAATTTGGTAATTTCGTCATGTCTCTCGATCTGAGTTTCAAAATCTTGATTTTTTAATTCCATATCATAGCTAGCGTTGTTAGCTTCGATTCGCATGTTTGAACACAAAAATCCGATATCACACGAGCCAGGTATGAACCAATTTAATTTACTCAAGGGCTCCTCTCAACTCCCTCCTCAAATTTGCTAATTTCGTCATGTCTCTCGACCTTAGTTTCAAAATCTTGATTTTTTAATTCCATATCATAGCTAGCGTTGTTAGCTTCGATTCGCATGTTTGCACACAAAAATCCGATATCACACGAGCAAGGTATGAACAGTGTAATTTACTCAAGGGCTCTTCTCAACTCACTCCTCAAATTTGCTAATTTCGTCATATCTCTCGACCTGAGTTTCAAAATCTTGATTTTTTAAATCCATATCATAGCTAGCGTTGTTGGCTTCGATTCGCATGTTTGAACACAAAAATCCGATATCACACGAGCCAGGTATGAACATTGTAATTTACCTACTAGCTCTTCTCAACTCCCTCCTCAAATTTGCTAATTTCGTCATGTCTCTCGACCTTAGTTTCAAAATCTTGATTTTTTAATTCCATATCATAGCTAGCGTTGTTAGCTTCGTTTCGCATGTTTGAACACAAAAATCCGATATCACACGAGCTAGGTATGAACATTTTTATTTACTCAAGGGCTCCTCTCAACTCCCTCGTCAAGGTTGCTAATTTCGTCATGTCTCTCGACCTTAGTTTCAAAATCTTGATTTTTTTAATTCCATATCATAGCTAGCGTTGTTAGCTTCGATTCGCATGTTTGAACACAAAAATCCGATATCACACGAGCTAGGTCTGAACATTTTTATTTACTCAAGGGTTCCTCTCAACTCCCTCGTCAAGGTTGCTAATTTCGTCATACCTCTCGACCTGAGTTTCAAAATCTTGATTTTTTAAATCCATATCATAGCTAGCGTTGTTGGCTTCGATTCGCATGTTTGAACACAAAAATCCGATATCACACGAGCCAGGTATGAACATTGTAATTTACCTACTAGCTCTTCTCAACTCCCTCCTCAAATTTGGTAATTTCGTCATGTCTCTCGACCTTAGTTTCAAAATCTTGATTTTTTAATTCCATATCATAGCTAGCGTTGTTAGCTTCGATTCGCATGTTTGAACACAAAAATCCGATATCACACGAGCTAGGTATGAACATTTTTATTTACTCAAGGGCTCCTCTCAACTCCCTCGTCAAGGTTGCTAATTTCGTCATGTCTCTCGACCTTAGTTTCAAAATCTTGATTTTTTTAATTCCATATCATAGCTAGCGTTGTTAGCTTCGATTCGCATGTTTGAACACAAAAATCCGATATCACACGAGCTAGGTATGAACATTTTTATTTACTCAAGGGCTCCTCTCAACTCCCTCGTCAAGGTTGCTAATTTCGTCATGTCTCTCGACCTTAGTTTCAAAATCTTGATTTTTTAATTCCATATCATAGCTAGCGTTGTTAGCTTCGATTCGCATGTTTGAACACAAAAATCCGATATCACACGAGCCAGGTATGAACATTTTAATTTACTCAAGGGCTCCTCTCAACTCACTCCTCAAATTTGGTAATTTCGTCATGTCTCTCGATCTGAGTTTCAAAATCTTGATTTTTTAATTCCATATCATAGCTAGCGTTGTTAGCTTCGATTCGCATGTTTGAACACAAAAATCCGATATCACACGAGCCAGGTATGAACCAATTTAATTTACTCAAGGGCTCCTCTCAACTCCCTCCTCAAATTTGCTAATTTCGTCATGTCTCTCGACCTTAGTTTCAAAATCTTGATTTTTTAATTCCATATCATAGCTAGCGTTGTTAGCTTCGATTCGCATGTTTGCACACAAAAATCCGATATCACACGAGCAAGGTATGAACAGTGTAATTTACTCAAGGGCTCTTCTCAACTCACTCCTCAAATTTGCTAATTTCGTCATATCTCTCGACCTGAGTTTCAAAATCTTGATTTTTTAAATCCATATCATAGCTAGCGTTGTTGGCTTCGATTCGCATGTTTGAACACAAAAATCCGATATCACACGAGCCAGGTATGAACATTGTAATTTACCTACTAGCTCTTCTCAACTCCCTCCTCAAATTTGCTAATTTCGTCATGTCTCTCGACCTTAGTTTCAAAATCTTGATTTTTTAATTCCATATCATAGCTAGCGTTGTTAGCTTCGTTTCGCATGTTTGAACACAAAAATCCGATATCACACGAGCTAGGTATGAACATTTTTATTTACTCAAGGGCTCCTCTCAACTCCCTCGTCAAGGTTGCTAATTTCGTCATGTCTCTCGACCTTAGTTTCAAAATCTTGATTTTTTTAATTCCATATCATAGCTAGCGTTGTTAGCTTCGATTCGCATGTTTGAACACAAAAATCCGATATCACACGAGCTAGGTCTGAACATTTTTATTTACTCAAGGGTTCCTCTCAACTCCCTCGTCAAGGTTGCTAATTTCGTCATACCTCTCGACCTGAGTTTCAAAATCTTGATTTTTTAAATCCATATCATAGCTAGCGTTGTTGGCTTCGATTCGCATGTTTGAACACAAAAATCCGATATCACACGAGCCAGGTATGAACATTGTAATTTACCTACTAGCTCTTCTCAACTCCCTCCTCAAATTTGGTAATTTCGTCATGTCTCTCGACCTTAGTTTCAAAATCTTGATTTTTTAATTCCATATCATAGCTAGCGTTGTTAGCTTCGATTCGCATGTTTGAACACAAAAATCCGATATCACACGAGCTAGGTATGAACATTTTTATTTACTCAAGGGCTCCTCTCAACTCCCTCGTCAAGGTTGCTAATTTCGTCATGTCTCTCGACCTTAGTTTCAAAATCTTGATTTTTTTAATTCCATATCATAGCTAGCGTTGTTAGCTTCGATTCGCATGTTTGAACACAAAAATCCGATATCACACGAGCTAGGTATGAACATTTTTATTTACTCAAGGGCTCCTCTCAACTCCCTCGTCAAGGTTGCTAATTTCGTCATGTCTCTCGACCTTAGTTTCAAAATCTTTATTTTTTAATTCCATATCATAGCTAGCGTTGTTAGCTTCGATTCGCATGTTTGAACACAAAAATCCGATATCACACGAGCCAGGTATGAACATTTTAATTTACTCAAGGGCTCCTCTCAACTCACTCCTCAAATTTGGTAATTTCGTCATGTCTCTCGATCTGAGTTTCAAAATCTTGATTTTTTAATTCCATATCATAGCTAGCGTTGTTAGCTTCGATTCGCATGTTTGAACACAAAAATCCGATATCACACGAGCCAGGTATGAACCAATTTAATTTACTCAAGGGCTCCTCTCAACTCCCTCCTCAAATTTGCTAATTTCGTCATGTCTCTCGACCTTAGTTTCAAAATCTTGATTTTTTAATTCCATATCATAGCTAGCGTTGTTAGCTTCGATTCGCATGTTTGCACACAAAAATCCGATATCACACGAGCAAGGTATGAACAGTGTAATTTACTCAAGGGCTCTTCTCAACTCACTCCTCAAATTTGCTAATTTCGTCATATCTCTCGACCTGAGTTTCAAAATCTTGATTTTTTAAATCCATATCATAGCTAGCGTTGTTGGCTTCGATTCGCATGTTTGAACACAAAAATCCGATATCACACGAGCCAGGTATGAACATTGTAATTTACCTACTAGCTCTTCTCAACTCCCTCCTCAAATTTGCTAATTTCATCATGTCTCTCGACCTTAGTTTCAAAATCTTGATTTTTTAATTCCATATCATAGCTAGCGTTGTTAGCTTCGTTTCGCATGTTTGAACACAAAAATCCGATATCACACGAGCTAGGTATGAACATTTTTATTTACTCAAGGGCTCCTCTCAACTCCCTCGTCAAGGTTGCTAATTTCGTCATGTCTCTCGACCTTAGTTTCAAAATCTTGATTTTTTTAATTCCATATCATAGCTAGCGTTGTTAGCTTCGATTCGCATGTTTGAACACAAAAATCCGATATCACACGAGCTAGGTATGAACATTTTTATTTACTCAAGGGCTCCTCTCAACTCCCTCGTCAAGGTTGCTAATTTCGTCATGTCTCTCGACCTTAGTTTCAAAATCTTGATTTTTTAATTCCATATCATAGCTAGCGTTGTTAGCTTCGATTCGCATGTTTGAACACAAAAATCCGATATCACACGAGCCAGGTATGAACATTTTAATTTACCTACTAGCTCTTCTCAACTCACTCCTCAAATTTGGTAATTTCGTCATGTCTCTCGATCTGAGTTTCAAAATCTTGATTTTTTAATTCCATATCATAGCTACCGTTGTTAGCTTCGATTCGCATGTTTGAACACAAAAATCCGATATCACACGAGCCAGGTATGAACAGTGTAATTTACTCAAGGGCTCCTCTCAACTCACTCCTCAAATTTTCTAATTTCGTCATGTCTCTCGACCTTAGTTTCAAAATCTTGATTTTTTAATTCTATATCATAGCTAGCGTTGTTGGGCTTCGATTCGCATGTTTAAACACAAAAATCCGATATCACACGAGCTAGGTATGACCATTTTAATTTACTCAAGGGCTCCTCTCAACTCCCTCGTCAAGGTTGCTAATTTCGTCATATCTCTCGACCTGAGTTTCAAAATCTTGATTTTTTAAATCCATATCATAGCTAGCGTTGCTGGCTTCGATTCGCATGTTTGAACACAAAAATCCGATATCATACGAGCCAGGTATGAACATTGTAATTTACTCAAGGGCTCCTCTCAACTCCCTCGTCAAGGTTGCTAATTTCGTCATGTCTCTCGACCTGAGTTTCAAAATCAATATCATAGCTAGTGTTGTTAGCTTCGATTCGCATGTTTGAACACAAAAATCCGATATCACACGAGCCACGTATGAACCAATTTAATTTACTCAAGGGCTCCTCTCAACTCCCTCCTCAAATTTGCTAATTTCGTCATGTCTCTCGACCTTAGTTTCAAAATCTTGATTTTTTCATTCCATATCATAGCTAACGTTGTTAGCTTCGATTCGCAGGTTTGAACACAAAAATCCGATATCACACGTGCTAGGTATAACCAATTTAATTTACTCAAGGGCTCCTCTCAACTCACTCCTCAAATTTGCTAATTTCGTCATGTCTCTCGACCTGGGTTTCAAAATCTTGATTTTTTAATTCCATATCATAGCTAGCGTTGTTAGCTTCGATTCGCATGTTTGAACACAAAAATCTGATATCACACTCGCTAGGTATAATCATTTTAATTTACTCAAGGGCTCCTCTCAACTCACTCGTCAAATTTGGTAATTTCGTCATGTCTCTCGACCTTAGTTTCAAAATCTGTATTTTTTAATTCCATATCATAGCTAGCGTTGTTAGCTTCGATTCGCATGTTTGAACACAAAAATCCGATATCACACGAGCCAGGTATGAACCATTTTAATTTACTCAAGGGCTCCTCTCAACTCCCTCCTCAAATTTGGTAATTTCGTCATGTCTCTCGACCTTAGTTTCAAAATCTTGATTTTTTAATTCCATATCATAGCTAGCGTTGTTAGCTTCGATTCGCATGTTTGAACACAAAAATCCGATATCACACGAGTTAGGTATCAACATTTTTATTTACTCAAGGGTTCCTCTCAACTCCCTCGTCAAGGTTGCTAATTGCGTCATATCTCTCGACCTAAGTTTCAAAATCTTGATTTTTTAAATCCATATCATAGCTAGCGTTGTTGGCTTCGATTCGCATGTTTGAACACAAAAATCCGATATCACACGAGCCAGGTATGAACATTGTAATTTACCTACTAGCTCTTCTCAACTCCCTCCTCAAATTTGGTAATTTCGTCATGTCTCTCGACCTTAGTTTCAAAATCTTGATTTTTTAATTCCATATCATAGCTAGCGTTGTTAGCTTCGATTCGCATGTTTGAACACAAAAATCCGATATCACACGAGCTAGGTATGAACATTTTTATTTACTCAAGGGCTCCTCTCAACTCCCTCGTCAAGGTTGCTAATTTCGTCATGTCCCTCGACCTTAGTTTCAAAATCTTGATTTTTTTAATTCCATATCATAGCTAGTGTTGTTAGCTTCGATTCGCATGTTTGAACACAAAAATCCGATATCACACGAGCTAGGTATGAACATTTTTATTTACTCAAGGGCTCCTCTCAACTCCCTCGTCAAGGTTGCTAATTTCGTCATGTCTCTCGACCTGGGTTTCAAAATCTTGATTTTTTAATTCCATATCATAGCTAGCGTTGTTAGCTTCCATTCGCATGTTTGAACACAAAAATCCGATATCACACGAGCTAGGTATAACCATTTTAATTTACTCAAGGGCTCCTCTCAACTCACTCCTCAAATTTGCTAATTTCGTCATGTCTCTCGACCTGAGTTTCAAAATCTTGATTTTTTAATTCCATATCATAGCTAGCGTTGTTAGCTTCGATTCGCATGTTTGAACACAAAAATCCGATATCACACGTGCTAGGTATAACCAATTTAATTTACTCAAGGGCTCCTCTCAACTGACTCCTCAAATTTGCTAATTTCGTCATGTCTCTCGACCTTAGTTTCAAAATCTTGATTTTTTAATTCCATATCATAGCTAGCGTTGTTAGCTTCGATTCGCATGTTTGAACACAAAAATCCGATATCACACGAGCCAGGTATGAACAGTGTAATTTACTCAAGGGCTCCTCTCAACTCACTCCTCAAATTTTCTAATTTCGTCATGTCTCTCGACCTTAGTTTCAAAATCTTGATTTTTTAATTCTATATCATAGCTAGCGTTGTTAGCTTCGATTCGCATGTTTGAACACAAAAATCCGATATCACACGAGCTAGGTATGACCATTTTAATTTACTCAAGGGCTCCTCTCAACTCCCTCGTCAAGGTTGCTAATTTCGTCATATCTCTCGACCTTAGTTTCAAAATCTTGATTTTTTAAATCCATATCATAGCTAGCGTTGTTGGCTTCGATTTGCATGTTTGAACACAAAAATCCGATATCACACGAGCCAGGTATGAACATTGTAATTTACCTACTAGCTCTTCTCAACTCACTCCTCAAATTTGGTAATTTCGTCATGTCTCTCGATCTTAGTTTCAAAATCTTGATTTTTTAATTCCATATCATAGCTATCGTTGTTAGCTTCGATTCGCATGTTTGAACACAAAAATCCGATATCACACAAGCTAGGTATGAACATTTTAATTTACTCAAGGGCTCCTCTCAACTCCCTCGTCAAGGTTGCTAATTTCGTCATGTCTCTCGACCTTAGTTTCAAAATCTTGATTTTTTTAATTCCATATCATAGCTAGCGTTGTTAGCTTCGATTCGCATGTTTGAACACAAAAATCCGATATCACACGAGCTAGGTATGAACATTTTTATTTACTCAAGGGCTCCTCTCAACTCCCTCGTGAAGGTTGCTAATTTCGTCATGTCTCTCGACCTTAGTTTCAAAATCTTGATTTTTTTAATTCAATATCATAGCTAGTGTTGTTAGCTTCGATTCGCATGTTTGAACACAAAAATCCGATATCACACGAGCTAGGTATGAACATTTTTATTTACTCAAGGGCTCCTCTCAACTCCCTCGTCAAGGTTGCTAATTTCGTCATGTCTCTCGACCTGGGTTTCAAAATCTTGATTTTTTAATTCCATATCATAGCTAGCGTTGTTAGCTTCCATTCGCATGTTTGAACACAAAAATCCGATATCACACGAGCTAGGTATAACCATTTTAATTTACTCAAGGGCACCTCTCAACTCACTCCTCAAATTTGGTAATTTCGTCATGTCTCTCGACCTTAGTTTCAAAATCTTGATTTTTTAATTCCATATCATAGCTAGCGTTGTTAGCTTCGATTCGCATGTTTGAACACAAAAATCCGATATCACACGAGCTAGGTATGAACATTTTTATTTACTCAAGGGCTCCTCTCAACTCCCTCGTCAAGGTTGCTAATTTCGTCATGTCTCTCGACCTTAGTTTCAAAATCTTGATTTTTTTAATTCCATATCATAGCTAGCGTTGTTAGCTTCGATTCGCATGTTTGAACACAAAAATCCGATATCACACGAGCTAGGTATGAACATTTTTATTTACTCAAGGGCTCCTCTCAACTCCCTCGTCAAGGTTGCTAATTTCGTCATGTCTCTCGACCTGAGTTTCAAAATCTTGATTTTTTTAATTCCATATCATAGCTAGCGTTGTTAGCTTCGATTCGCATGTTTGAACACAAAAATCCGATATCACACGAGCCAGGTATGAACATTTTAATTTACTCAAGGGCTCCTCTCAACTCCCTCCTCAAATTTTGTAATTTCGTCATGTCTCTCGACCTGGGTTTCAAAATCTTGATTTTTTAATTCCATATCATAGCTAGCGTTGTTAGTTTCGATTCGCATGTTTGAACACAAAAATCCGATATCACACGAGCCAGGTATGAACTTTTTAATTTACTCAAGGGCTCTTCTCAACTCCCTCCTCAAATTTGCTAATTTCGTCATGTCTCTCGACGTTAGTTTCAAAATCTTGATTTTTTAATTCCATATCATAGCTAGCGTTGTTAGTTTCGATTCGCATGTTTGAACACAAAAATCCGATATCACACGTGCTAGGTATAACCAATTTAATTTACTCAAGGGCTCCTCTCAACTCACTCCTCAAATTTGGTAATTTCGTCATGTCTCTCGACCTTAGTTTCAAAATCTTGATTTTTTAATTCCATATCATAGCTAGCGTTGTTAGCTTCGATTCGCATGTTTGAACACAAAAATCCGATATCACACGAGTTAGGTATCAACATTTTTATTTACTCAAGGGTTCCTCTCAACTCCCTCGTCAAGGTTGCTAATTTCGTCATATCTCTCGACCTAAGTTTCAAAATCTTGATTTTTTAAATCCATATCATAGCTAGCGTTGTTGGCTTCGATTCGCATGTTTGAACACAAAAATCCGATATCACACGAGCCAGGTATGAACATTGTAATTTACCTACTAGCTCTTCTCAACTCCCTCCTCAAATTTGGTAATTTCGTCATGTCTCTCGACCTTAGTTTCAAAATCTTGATTTTTTAATTCCATATCATAGCTAGCGTTGTTAGCTTCGATTCGCATGTTTGAACACAAAAATCCGATATCACACGAGCTAGGTATGAACATTTTTATTTACTCAAGGGTTCCTCTCAACTCCCTCGTCAAGGTTGCTAATTTCGTCATACCTCTCGACCTGAGTTTCAAAATCTTGATTTTTTAAATCCATATCATAGCTAGCGTTGTTGGCTTCGATTCGCATGTTTGAACACAAAAATCCGATATCACACGAGCCAGGTATGAACATTGTAATTTACCTACTAGCTCTTCTCAACTCCCTCCTCAAATTTGGTAATTTCGTCATGTCTCTCGACCTTAGTTTCAAAATCTTGATTTTTTAATTCCATATCATAGCTAGCGTTGTTAGCTTCGATTCGCATGTTTGAACACAAAAATCCGATATCACACGAGCTAGGTATGAACATTTTTATTTACTCAAGGGCTCCTCTCAACTCCCTCGTCAAGGTTGCTAATTTCGTCATGTCTCTCGACCTTAGTTTCAAAATCTTGATTTTTTTAATTCAATATCATAGCTAGGGTTGTTAGCTTCGATTCGCATGTTTGAACACAAAAATCCGATATCACACGAGCTAGGTATGAACATTTTTATTTACTCAAGGGCTCCTCTCAACTCCCTCGTCAAGGTTGCTAATTTCGTCATGTCTCTCGACCTGGGTTTCAAAATCTTGATTTTTTAATTCCATATCATAGCTAGCGTTGTTAGCTTCCAGTCGCATGTTTGAACACAAAAATCCGATATCACACGAGCTAGGTATAACCATTTTAATTTACTCAAGGGCTCCTCTCAACTCACTCCTCAAATTTGCTAATTTCGTCATGTCTCTCGACCTGAGTTTCAAAATCTTGATTTTTTAATTCCATATCATAGCTAGCGTTGTTAGTTTCGATTCGCATGTTTGAACACAAAAATCCGATATCACACGAGCCAGGTATGAACTTTTTAATTTACTCAAGGGCTCTTCTCAACTCCCTCCTCAAATTTGCTAATTTCGTCATGTCTCTCGACGTTAGTTTCAAAATCTTGATTTTTTAATTCCATATCATAGCTAGCGTTGTTAGCTTCGATTCGCATGTTTGAACACAAAAATCCGATATCACACGAGCCAGGTATGAACAGTGTAATTTACTCAAGGGCTCCTCTCAACTCACTCCTCAAATTTTCTAATTTCGTCATGTCTCTCGACCTTAGTTTCAAAATCTTGATTTTTTAATTCTATATCATAGCTAGCGTTGTTAGCTTCGATTCGCATGTTTGAACACAAAAATCCGATATCACACGAGCTAGGTATGACCATTTTAATTTACTCAAGGGCTCCTCTCAACTCCCTCGTCAAGGTTGCTAATTTCGTCATATCTCTCGACCTTAGTTTCAAAATCTTGATTTTTTAAATCCATATCATAGCTAGCGTTGTTGGCTTCGATTCGCATGTTTGAACACAAAAATCCGATATCACACGAGCCAGGTATGAACATTGTAATTTACCTACTAGCTCTTCTCAACTCCCTCCTCAAATTTGCTAATTTCGTCATGTCTCTCGACCTTAGTTTCAAAATCTTGATTTTTTAATTCCATATCATAGCTAGCGTTGTTAGCTTCGATTCGCATGTTTGAACACAAAAATCCGATATCACACGTGCTAGGTATAACCAATTTAATTTACTCAAGGGCTCCTCTCAACTCACTCCTCAAATTTGCTAATTTCGTCATGTCTCTCGACCTTAGTTTCAAAATCTTGATTTTTTAATTCCATATCATAGCTAGCGTTGTTAGCTTCGATTCGCATGTTTGAACACAAAAATCCGATATCACACGAGCCAGGTATGAACAGTGTAATTTACTCAAGGGCTCCTCTCAACTCACTCCTCAAATTTTCTAATTTCGTCATGTCTCTCGACCTTAGTTTCAAAATCTTGATTTTTTAATTCTATATCATAGCTAGCGTTGTTAGCTTCGATTCGCATGTTTGAACACAAAAATCCGATATCACACGAGCTAGGTCTGAACATTTTTATTTACTCAAGGGTTCCTCTCAACTCCCTCGTCAAGGTTGCTAATTTCGTCATACCTCTCGACCTGAGTTTCAAAATCTTGATTTTTTAAATCCATATCATAGCTAGCGTTGTTGGCTTCGATTCGCATGTTTGAACACAAAAATCCGATATCACACGAGCCAGGTATGAACATTGTAATTTACCTACTAGCTCTTCTCAACTCCCTCCTCAAATTTGCTAATTTCGTCATGTCTCTCGACCTTAGTTTCAAAATCTTGATTTTTTAATTCCATATCATAGCTAGCGTTGTTAGCTTCGATTCGCATGTTTGAACACAAAAATCCGATATCACACGAGCTAGGTATGAACATTTTTATTTACTCAAGGGCTCCTCTCAACTCCCTCGTCAAGGTTGCTAATTTCGTCATGTCTCTCGACCTTAGTTTCAAAATCTTGATTTTTTTAATTCCATATCATAGCTAGCGTTGTTAGCTTCGATTCGCATGTTTGAACACAAAAATCCGATATCACACGAGCTAGGTATGAACATTTTTATTTACTCAAGGGCTCCTCTCAACTCCCTCGTGAAGGTTGCTAATTTCGTCATGTCTCTCGACCTTAGTTTCAAAATCTTGATTTTTTTAATTCAATATCATAGCTAGTGTTGTTAGCTTCGATTCGCATGTTTGAACACAAAAATCCGATATCACACGAGCTAGGTATGAACATTTTTATTTACTCAAGGGCTCCTCTCAACTCCCTCGTCAAGGTTGCTAATTTCGTCATGTCTCTCGACCTGGGTTTCAAAATCTTGATTTTTTAATTCCATATCATAGCTAGCGTTGTTAGCTTCCATTCGCATGTTTGAACACAAAAATCCGATATCACACGAGCTAGGTATAACCATTTTAATTTACTCAAGGGCTCCTCTCAACTCACTCCTCAAATTTGCTAATTTCGTCATGTCTCTCGACCTGAGTTTCAAAATCTTGATTTTTTAATTCCATATCATAGCTAGCGTTGTTAGCTTCGATTCGCATGTTTGAACACAAAAATCCGATATCACACGTGCTAGGTATAACCAATTTAATTTACTCAAGGGCTCCTCTCAACTCACTCCTCAAATTTGCTAATTTCGTCATGTCTCTCGACCTTAGTTTCAAAATCTTGATTTTTTAATTCCATATCATAGCTAGCGTTGTTAGCTTCGATTTGCATGTTTGAACACAAAAATCCGATATCACACGAGCCAGGTATGAACATTGTAATTTACCTACTAGCTCTTCTCAACTCACTCCTCAAATTTGGTAATTTCGTCATGTCTCTCGACCTTAGTTTCAAAATCTTGATTTTTTAATTCCATATCATAGCTAGCGTTGTTAGCTTCGATTCGCATGTTTGAACACAAAAATCCGATATCACACGAGCTAGGTATGAACATTTTTATTTACTCAAGGGCTCCTCTCAACTCCCTCGTCAAGGTTGCTAATTTCGTCATGTCTCTCGACCTTAGTTTCAAAATCTTGATTTTTTTAATTCCATATCATAGCTAGCGTTGTTGGCTTCGATTCGCATGTTTGAACACAAAAATCCGATATCACACGAGCTAGGTATCAACATTGTAATTTACCTACTAGCTCTTCTCAACTCCCTCCTCAAATTTGGTAATTTCGTCATGTCTCTCGACCTTAGTTTCAAAATCTTGATTTTTTAATTCCATATCATAGCTAGCGTTGTTAGCTTCGATTCGCATGTTTGAACACAAAAATCCGATATCACACGAGCTAGGTATGAACATTTTTATTTACTCAAGGGCTCCTCTCAACTCCCTCGTCAAGGTTGCTAATTTCGTCATGTCTCTCGACCTTAGTTTCAAAATCTTGATTTTTTTAATTCAATATCATAGCTAGTGTTGTTAGCTTCGATTCGCATGTTTGAACACAAAAATACGATATCACACGAGCTAGGTATGAACATTTTTATTTACTCAAGGGCTCCTCTCAACTCCCTCGTCAAGGTTGCTAATTTCGTCATGTCTCTCGACCTGGGTTTCAAAATCTTGATTTTTTAATTCCATATCATAGCTAGCGTTGTTAGCTTCGATTCGCATGTTTGAACACAAAAATCCGATATCACACGAGCTAGGTATAACCATTTTAATTTACTCAAGGGCTCCTCTCAACTCACTCCTCAAATTTGCTAATTTCGTCATGTCTCTCGACCTGAGTTTCAAAATCTTGATTTTTTAATTCCATATCATAGCTAGCGTTGTTAGCTTCGATTCGCATGTTTGAACACAAAAATCCGATATCACACGTGCTAGGTATAACCAATTTAATTTACTCAAGGGCTCCTCTCAACTCACTCCTCAAATTTGCTAATTTCGTCATGTCTCTCGACCTTAGTTTCAAAATCTTGATTTTTTAATTCCATATCATAGCTAGCGTTGTTAGCTTCGATTTGCATGTTTGAACACAAAAATCCGATATCACACGAGCCAGGTATGAACATTGTAATTTACCTACTAGCTCTTCTCAACTCACTCCTCAAATTTGGTAATTTCGTCATGTCTCTCGACCTTAGTTTCAAAATCTTGATTTTTTAATTCCATATCATAGCTAGCGTTGTTAGCTTCGATTCGCATGTTTGAACACAAAAATCCGATATCACACGAGCTAGGTATGAACATTTTTATTTACTCAAGGGCTCCTCTCAACTCCCTCGTCAAGGTTGCTAATTTCGTCATGTCTCTCGACCTTAGTTTCAAAATCTTGATTTTTTTAATTCAATATCATAGCTAGTGTTGTTAGCTTCGATTCGCATGTTTGAACACAAAAATCCGATATCACACGAGCTAGGTATGAACATTTTTATTTACTCAAGGGCTCCTCTCAACTCCCTCCTCAAATTTGGTAATTTCGTCATGTCTCTCGACCTTAGTTTCAAAATCTTGATTTTTTAATTCCATATCATAGCTAGCGTTGTTAGCTTCGATTCGCATGTTTGAACACAAAAATCCGATATCACACGAGCTAGGTATGAACATTTTTATTTACTCAAGGGCTCCTCTCAACTCCCTCGTCAAGGTTGCTAATTTCGTCATGTCTCTCGACCTTAGTTTCAAAATCTTGATTTTTTTAATTCAATATCATAGCTAGTGTTGTTAGCTTCGATTCGCATGTTTGAACACAAAAATACGATATCACACGAGCTAGGTATGAACATTTTTATTTACTCAAGGGTTCCTCTCAACTCCCTCGTCAAGGTTGCTAATTTCGTCATACCTCTCGACCTGAGTTTCAAAATCTTGAATTTTTAAATCCATATCATAGCTAGCGTTGTTGGCTTCGATTCGCATGTTTGAACACAAAAATCCGATATCACACGAGCCAGGTATGAACATTGTAATTTACCTACTAGCTCTTCTCAACTCCCTCCTCAAATTTGGTAATTTCGTCATGTCTCTCGACCTTAGTTTCAAAATCTTGATTTTTTAATTCCATATCATAGCTAGCGTTGTTAGCTTCGATTCGCATGTTTGAACACAAAAATCCGATATCACACGAGCTAGGTATGAACATTTTTATTTACTCAAGGGCTCCTCTCAACTCCCTCGTCAAGGTTGCTAATTTCGTCATGTCTCTCGACCTTAGTTTCAAAATCTTGATTTTTTTAATTCCATATCATAGCTAGCGTTGTTAGCTTCGATTCGCATGTTTGAACACAAAAATCCGATATCACACGAGCTAGGTATGAACATTTTTATTTACTCAAGGGCTCCTCTCAACTCCCTCGTGAAGGTTGCTAATTTCGTCATGTCTCTCGACCTTAGTTTCAAAATCTTGATTTTTTTAATTCAATATCATAGCTAGTGTTGTTAGCTTCGATTCGCATGTTTGAACACAAAAATCCGATATCACACGAGCTAGGTATGAACATTTTTATTTACTCAAGGGCTCCTCTCAACTCCCTCGTCAAGGTTGCTAATTTCGTCATGTCTCTCGACCTGGGTTTCAAAATCTTGATTTTTTAATTCCATATCATAGCTAGCGTTGTTAGCTTCGATTCGCATGTTTGAACACAAAAATCCGATATCACACGAGCTAGGTATAACCATTTTAATTTACTCAAGGGCTCCTCTCAACTCACTCCTCAAATTTGCTAATTTCGTCATGTCTCTCGACCTGAGTTTCAAAATCTTGATTTTTTTAATTCCATATCATAGCTAGCGTTGTTAGCTTCGATTCGCATGTTTGAACACAAAAATCCGATATCACACGAGCTAGGTATGAACATTTTTATTTACTCAAGGGCTCCTCTCAACTCCCTCGTCAAGGTTGCTAATTTCGTCATGTCTCTCGACCTGGGTTTCAAAATCTTGATTTTTTAATTCCATATCATAGCTAGCGTTGTTAGCTTCCATTCGCATGTTTGAACACAAAAATCCGATATCACACGAGCTAGGTATAACCATTTTAATTTACTCAAGGGCTCCTCTCAACTCACTCCTCAAATTTGCTAATTTCGTCATGTCTCTGGACCTGAGTTTCAAAATCTTGATTTTTTAATTCCATATCATAGCTAGCGTTGTTAGCTTCGATTCGCATGTTTGAACACAAAAATCCGATATCACACGTGCTAGGTATAACCAATTTAATTTACTCAAGGGCTCCTCTCAACTCACTCCTCAAATTTGCTAATTTCGTCATGTCTCTGGACCTTAGTTTCAAAATCTTGATTTTTTAATTCCATATCATAGCTAGCGTTGTTAGCTTCGATTCGCATGTTTGAACACAAAAATCCGATATCACACGAGCCAGGTATGAACAGTGTAATTTACTCAAGGGCTCCTCTCAACTCACTCCTCAAATTTTCTAATTTCGTCATGTCTCTCGACCTTAGTTTCAAAATCTTGATTTTTTAATTCTATATCATAGCTAGCGTTGTTAGCTTCGATTCGCATGTTTGAACACAAAAATCCGATATCACACGAGCTAGGTATGACCATTTTAATTTACTCAAGGGCTCCTCTCAACTCCCTCGTCAAGGTTGCTAATTTCGTCATATCTCTCGACCTTAGTTTCAAAATCTTGATTTTTTAAATCCATATCATAGCTAGCGTTGTTGGCTTCGATTCGCATGTTTGAACACAAAAATCCGATATCACACGAGCCAGGTATGAACATTGTAATTTACCTACTAGCTCTTCTCAACTCCCTCCTCAAATTTGCTAATTTCGTCATGTCTCTCGACCTTAGTTTCAAAATCTTGATTTTTTAATTCCATATCATAGCTAGCGTTGTTAGCTTCGATTCGCATGTTTGAACACAAAAATCCGATATCACACGTGCTAGGTATAACCAATTTAATTTACTCAAGGGCTCCTCTCAACTCACTCCTCAAATTTGCTAATTTCGTCATGTCTCTCGACCTTAGTTTCAAAATCTTGATTTTTTAATTCCATATCATAGCTAGCGTTGTTAGCTTCGATTCGCATGTTTGAACACAAAAATCCGATATCACACGAGCCAGGTATGAACAGTGTAATTTACTCAAGGGCTCCTCTCAACTCACTCCTCAAATTTTCTAATTTCGTCATGTCTCTCGACCTTAGTTTCAAAATCTTGATTTTTTAATTCTATATCATAGCTAGCGTTGTTAGCTTCGATTCGCATGTTTGAACACAAAAATCCGATATCACACGAGCTAGGTCTGAACATTTTTATTTACTCAAGGGTTCCTCTCAACTCCCTCGTCAAGGTTGCTAATTTCGTCATACCTCTCGACCTGAGTTTCAAAATCTTGATTTTTTAAATCCATATCATAGCTAGCGTTGTTGGCTTCGATTCGCATGTTTGAACACAAAAATCCGATATCACACGAGCCAGGTATGAACATTGTAATTTACCTACTAGCTCTTCTCAACTCCCTCCTCAAATTTGCTAATTTCGTCATGTCTCTCGACCTTAGTTTCAAAATCTTGATTTTTTAATTCCATATCATAGCTAGCGTTGTTAGCTTCGATTCGCATGTTTGAACACAAAAATCCGATATCACACGAGCTAGGTATGAACATTTTTATTTACTCAAGGGCTCCTCTCAACTCCCTCGTCAAGGTTGCTAATTTCGTCATGTCTCTCGACCTTAGTTTCAAAATCTTGATTTTTTTAATTCCATATCATAGCTAGCGTTGTTAGCTTCGATTCGCATGTTTGAACACAAAAATCCGATATCACACGAGCTAGGTATGAACATTTTTATTTACTCAAGGGCTCCTCTCAACTCCCTCGTGAAGGTTGCTAATTTCGTCATGTCTCTCGACCTTAGTTTCAAAATCTTGATTTTTTTAATTCAATATCATAGCTAGTGTTGTTAGCTTCGATTCGCATGTTTGAACACAAAAATCCGATATCACACGAGCTAGGTATGAACATTTTTATTTACTCAAGGGCTCCTCTCAACTCCCTCGTCAAGGTTGCTAATTTCGTCATGTCTCTCGACCTGGGTTTCAAAATCTTGATTTTTTAATTCCATATCATAGCTAGCGTTGTTAGCTTCCATTCGCATGTTTGAACACAAAAATCCGATATCACACGAGCTAGGTATAACCATTTTAATTTACTCAAGGGCTCCTCTCAACTCACTCCTCAAATTTGCTAATTTCGTCATGTCTCTCGACCTGAGTTTCAAAATCTTGATTTTTTAATTCCATATCATAGCTAGCGTTGTTAGCTTCGATTCGCATGTTTGAACACAAAAATCCGATATCACACGTGCTAGGTATAACCAATTTAATTTACTCAAGGGCTCCTCTCAACTCACTCCTCAAATTTGCTAATTTCGTCATGTCTCTCGACCTTAGTTTCAAAATCTTGATTTTTTAATTCCATATCATAGCTAGCGTTGTTAGCTTCGATTTGCATGTTTGAACACAAAAATCCGATATCACACGAGCCAGGTATGAACATTGTAATTTACCTACTAGCTCTTCTCAACTCACTCCTCAAATTTGGTAATTTCGTCATGTCTCTCGACCTTAGTTTCAAAATCTTGATTTTTTAATTCCATATCATAGCTAGCGTTGTTAGCTTCGATTCGCATGTTTGAACACAAAAATCCGATATCACACGAGCTAGGTATGAACATTTTTATTTACTCAAGGGCTCCTCTCAACTCCCTCGTCAAGGTTGCTAATTTCGTCATGTCTCTCGACCTTAGTTTCAAAATCTTGATTTTTTTAATTCCATATCATAGCTAGCGTTGTTGGCTTCGATTCGCATGTTTGAACACAAAAATCCGATATCACACGAGCTAGGTATCAACATTGTAATTTACCTACTAGCTCTTCTCAACTCCCTCCTCAAATTTGGTAATTTCGTCATGTCTCTCGACCTTAGTTTCAAAATCTTGATTTTTTAATTCCATATCATAGCTAGCGTTGTTAGCTTCGATTCGCATGTTTGAACACAAAAATCCGATATCACACGAGCTAGGTATGAACATTTTTATTTACTCAAGGGCTCCTCTCAACTCCCTCGTCAAGGTTGCTAATTTCGTCATGTCTCTCGACCTTAGTTTCAAAATCTTGATTTTTTTAATTCAATATCATAGCTAGTGTTGTTAGCTTCGATTCGCATGTTTGAACACAAAAATACGATATCACACGAGCTAGGTATGAACATTTTTATTTACTCAAGGGCTCCTCTCAACTCCCTCGTCAAGGTTGCTAATTTCGTCATGTCTCTCGACCTGGGTTTCAAAATCTTGATTTTTTAATTCCATATCATAGCTAGCGTTGTTAGCTTCGATTCGCATGTTTGAACACAAAAATCCGATATCACACGAGCTAGGTATAACCATTTTAATTTACTCAAGGGCTCCTCTCAACTCACTCCTCAAATTTGCTAATTTCGTCATGTCTCTCGACCTGAGTTTCAAAATCTTGATTTTTTAATTCCATATCATAGCTAGCGTTGTTAGCTTCGATTCGCATGTTTGAACACAAAAATCCGATATCACACGTGCTAGGTATAACCAATTTAATTTACTCAAGGGCTCCTCTCAACTCACTCCTCAAATTTGCTAATTTCGTCATGTCTCTCGACCTTAGTTTCAAAATCTTGATTTTTTAATTCCATATCATAGCTAGCGTTGTTAGCTTCGATTTGCATGTTTGAACACAAAAATCCGATATCACACGAGCCAGGTATGAACATTGTAATTTACCTACTAGCTCTTCTCAACTCACTCCTCAAATTTGGTAATTTCGTCATGTCTCTCGACCTTAGTTTCAAAATCTTGATTTTTTAATTCCATATCATAGCTAGCGTTGTTAGCTTCGATTCGCATGTTTGAACACAAAAATCCGATATCACACGAGCTAGGTATGAACATTTTTATTTACTCAAGGGCTCCTCTCAACTCCCTCGTCAAGGTTGCTAATTTCGTCATGTCTCTCGACCTTAGTTTCAAAATCTTGATTTTTTTAATTCAATATCATAGCTAGTGTTGTTAGCTTCGATTCGCATGTTTGAACACAAAAATCCGATATCACACGAGCTAGGTATGAACATTTTTATTTACTCAAGGGCTCCTCTCAACTCCCTCCTCAAATTTGGTAATTTCGTCATGTCTCTCGACCTTAGTTTCAAAATCTTGATTTTTTAATTCCATATCATAGCTAGCGTTGTTAGCTTCGATTCGCATGTTTGAACACAAAAATCCGATATCACACGAGCTAGGTATGAACATTTTTATTTACTCAAGGGCTCCTCTCAACTCCCTCGTCAAGGTTGCTAATTTCGTCATGTCTCTCGACCTTAGTTTCAAAATCTTGATTTTTTTAATTCAATATCATAGCTAGTGTTGTTAGCTTCGATTCGCATGTTTGAACACAAAAATACGATATCACACGAGCTAGGTATGAACATTTTTATTTACTCAAGGGCTCCTCTCAACTCCCTCGTCAAGGTTGCTAATTTCGTCATGTCTCTCGACCTGGGTTTCAAAATCTTGATTTTTTAATTCCATATCATAGCTAGCGTTGTTAGCTTCCATTCGCATGTTTGAACACAAAAATCCGATATCACACGAGCTAGGTATAACCATTTTAATTTACTCAAGGGCTCCTCTCAACTCACTCCTCAAATTTGCTAATTTCGTCATGTCTCTCGACCTGAGTTTCAAAATCTTGATTTTTTAATTCCATATCATAGCTAGCGTTGTTAGCTTCGATTCGCATGTTTGAACACAAAAATCCGATATCACACGTGCTAGGTATAACCAATTTAATTTACTCAAGGGCTCCTCTCAACTCACTCCTCAAATTTGCTAATTTCGTCATGTCTCTCGACCTTAGTTTCAAAATCTTGATTTTTTAATTCCATAT
This sequence comes from Azolla caroliniana, assembly GCF_043228905.1. Taxonomy (NCBI): domain Eukaryota; kingdom Viridiplantae; phylum Streptophyta; class Polypodiopsida; order Salviniales; family Salviniaceae; genus Azolla; species Azolla caroliniana. Next base: position 84,546 of record NW_028230474.1, read on the forward strand.
CATAGCTAGCGTTGTTAGCTTCGATTCGCATGTTTGAACACAAAAATCCGATATCACACGAGCCAGGTATGAACAGTGTAATTTACTCAAGGGCTCCTCTCAACTCACTCCTCAAATTTTCTAATTTCGTCATGTCTCTCGACCTGAGTTTCAAAATCTTGATTTTTTAATTCTATATCATAGCTAGCGTTGTTAGCTTCGATTCGCATGTTTGAACACAAAAATCCGATATCACACGAGCTAGGTCTGAACATTTTTATTTACTCAAGGGTTCCTCTCAACTCCCTCGTCAAGGTTGCTAATTTCGTCATACCTCTCGACCTGAGTTTCAAAATCTTGAATTTTTAAATCCATATCATAGCTAGCGTTGTTGGCTTCGATTCGCATGTTTGAACACAAAAATCCGATATCACACGAGCCAGGTATGAACATTGTAATTTACCTACTAGCTCTTCTCAACTCCCTCCTCAAATTTGGTAATTTCGTCATGTCTCTCGACCTTAGTTTCAAAATCTTGATTTTTTAATTCCATATCATAGCTAGCGTTGTTAGCTTCGATTCGCATGTTTGAACACAAAAATCCGATATCACACGAGCTAGGTATGAACATTTTTATTTACTCAAGGGCTCCTCTCAACTCCCTCGTCAAGGTTGCTAATTTCGTCATGTCTCTCGACCTTAGTTTCAAAATCTTGATTTTTTTAATTCCATATCATAGCTAGCGTTGTTAGCTTCGATTCGCATGTTTGAACACAAAAATCCGATATCACACGAGCTAGGTATGAACATTTTTATTTACTCAAGGGCTCCTCTCAACTCCCTCGTGAAGGTTGCTAATTTCGTCATGTCTCTCGACCTTAGTTTCAAAATCTTGATTTTTTTAATTCAATATCATAGCTAGTGTTGTTAGCTTCGATTCGCATGTTTGAACACAAAAATCCGATATCACACGAGCTAGGTATGAACATTTTTATTTACTCAAGGGCTCCTCTCAACTCCCTCGTCAAGGTTGCTAATTTCGTCATGTCTCTCGACCTGGGTTTCAAAATCTTGATTTTTTAATTCCATATCATAGCTAGCGTTGTTAGCTTCCATTCGCATGTTTGAACACAAAAATCCGATATCACACGAGCTAGGTATAACCATTTTAATTTACTCAAGGGCTCCTCTCAACTCACTCCTCAAATTTGCTAATTTCGTCATGTCTCTCGACCTGAGTTTCAAAATCTTGATTTTTTAATTCCATATCATAGCTAGCGTTGTTAGCTTCGATTCGCATGTTTGAACACAAAAATCCGATATCACACGTGCTAGGTATAACCAATTTAATTTACTCAAGGGCTCCTCTCAACTCACTCCTCAAATTTGCTAATTTCGTCATGTCTCTCGACCTTAGTTTCAAAATCTTGATTTTTTAATTCCATATCATAGCTAGCGTTGTTAGCTTCGATTTGCATGTTTGAACACAAAAATCCGATATCACACGAGCCAGGTATGAACATTGTAATTTACCTACTAGCTCTTCTCAACTCACTCCTCAAATTTGGTAATTTCGTCATGTCTCTCGACCTTAGTTTCAAACTCTTGATTTTTTAATTCCATATCATAGCTAGCGTTGTTAGCTTCGATTCGCATGTTTGAACACAAAAATCCGATATCACACGAGCTAGGTATGAACATTTTTATTTACTCAAGGGCTCCTCTCAACTCCCTCGTCAAGGTTGCTAATTTCGTCATGTCTCTCGACCTTAGTTTCAAAATCTTGATTTTTTTAATTCCATATCATAGCTAGCGTTGTTAGCTTCGATTCGCATGTTTGAACACAAAAATCCGATATCACACGAGCTAGGTATGAACATTTTTATTTACTCAAGGGCTCCTCTCAACTCCCTCGTGAAGGTTGCTAATTTCGTCATGTCTCTCGACCTTAGTTTCAAAATCTTGATTTTTTTAATTCAATATCATAGCTAGTGTTGTTAGCTTCGATTCGCATGTTTGAACACAAAAATCCGATATCACACGAGCTAGGTATGAACATTTTTATTTACTCAAGGGCTCCTCTCAACTCCCTCGTCAAGGTTGCTAATTTCGTCATGTCTCTCGACCTGGGTTTCAAAATCTTGATTTTTTAATTCCATATCATAGCTAGCGTTGTTAGCTTCGATTCGCATGTTTGAACACAAAAATCCGATATCACACGAGCTAGGTATAACCATTTTAATTTACTCAAGGGCTCCTCTCAACTCACTCCTCAAATTTGCTAATTTCGTCATGTCTCTCGACCTGAGTTTCAAAATCTTGATTTTTTTAATTCCATATCATAGCTAGCGTTGTTAGCTTCGATTCGCATGTTTGAACACAAAAATCCGATATCACACGAGCTAGGTATGAACATTTTTATTTACTCAAGGGCTCCTCTCAACTCCCTCGTCAAGGTTGCTAATTTCGTCATGTCTCTCGACCTGGGTTTCAAAATCTTGATTTTTTAATTCCATATCATAGCTAGCGTTGTTAGCTTCCATTCGCATGTTTGAACACAAAAATCCGATATCACACGAGCTAGGTATAACCATTTTAATTTACTCAAGGGCTCCTCTCAACTCACTCCTCAAATTTGCTAATTTCGTCATGTCTCTGGACCTGAGTTTCAAAATCTTGATTTTTTAATTCCATATCATAGCTAGCGTTGTTAGCTTCGATTCGCATGTTTGAACACAAAAATCCGATATCACACGTGCTAGGTATAACCAATTTAATTTACTCAAGGGCTCCTCTCAACTCACTCCTCAAATTTGCTAATTTCGTCATGTCTCTGGACCTTAGTTTCAAAATCTTGATTTTTTAATTCCATATCATAGCTAGCGTTGTTAGCTTCGATTCGCATGTTTGAACACAAAAATCCGATATCACACGAGCCAGGTATGAACAGTGTAATTTACTCAAGGGCTCCTCTCAACTCACTCCTCAAATTTTCTAATTTCGTCATGTCTCTCGACCTTAGTTTCAAAATCTTGATTTTTTAATTCTATATCATAGCTAGCGTTGTTAGCTTCGATTCGCATGTTTGAACACAAAAATCCGATATCACACGAGCTAGGTATGCCCATTTTAATTTACTCAAGGGCTCCTCTCAACTCCCTCGTCAAGGTTGCTAATTTCGTCATATCTCTCGACCTTAGTTTCAAAATCTTGATTTTTTAAATCCATATCATAGCTAGCGTTGTTGGCTTCGATTTGCATGTTTGAACACAAAAATCCGATATCACACGAGCCAGGTATGAACATTGTAATTTACCTACTAGCTCTTCTCAACTCACTCCTGAAATTTGGTAATTTCGTCATGTCTCTCGACCTTAGTTTCAAAATCTTGATTTTTTAATTCCATATCATAGCTAGCGTTGTTAGCTTCGATTCGCATGTTTGAACACAAAAATCCGATATCACACGAGCTAGGTATGAACATTTTTATTTACTCAAGGGCTCCTCTCAACTCCCTCGTCAAGGTTGCTAATTTCGTCATGTCTCTCGACCTTAGTTTCAAAATCTTGATTTTTTTAATTCCATATCATAGCTAGCGTTGTTGGCTTCGATTTGCATGTTTGAACACAAAAATCCGATATCACACGAGCCAGGTATGAACATTGTAATTTACCTACTAGCTCTTCTCAACTCCCTCGTCAAGGTTGCTAATTTCGTTATGTCTCTCGACCTTAGTTTCAAAATCTTGATTTTTTAATTCCATATCATAGCTAGCGTTGTTAGCTTCGATTCGCATGTTTGAACACAAAAATCTGATATCACACGAGCCAGGTATGAACATTTTAATTTACTCAAGGGCTCCTCTCAACTCACTCCTCAAATTTGCTAATTTCGTCATGTCTCTCGACCTGAGTTTCAAAATCTTGATTTTTTAATTCCATATCATAGCTAGCGTTGTTAGCTTCGATTCGCATGTTTGAACACAAAAATCCGATATCACACGTGCTAGGTATAACCAATTTAATTTACTCAAGGGCTCCTCTCAACTCCCTCCTCAAATTTGGTAATTTCGTCATGTCTCTCGACCTTAGTTTCAAAATCTTGATTTTTTTAATTCCATATCATAGCTAGCGTTGTTAGCTTCGATTCGCATGTTTGAACACAAAAATCCGATATCACACGAGCCAGGTATGAACATTTTAATTTACTCAAGGGCTCCTCTCAACTCCCTCCTCAAATTTGCTAATTTCGTCATGTCTCTCGACCTTAGTTTCAAAATCTTGATTTTTTAATTCCATATCATAGCTAGCGTTGCTAGCTTCGATTCGCATGTTTGCACACAAAAATCCGATATCACACGAGCAAGGTATGAACAGTGTAATTTACTCAAGGGCTCTTCTCAACTCACTCCTCAAATTTGCTAATTTCGTCATGTCTCTCGACCTTAGTTTCAAAATCTTGATTTTTTAAATCCATATCATAGCTAGCGTTGTTGGCTTCGATTTGCATGTTTGAACACAAAAATCCGATATCACACGAGCCAGGTATGAACATTGTAATTTACCTACTAGCTCTTCTCAACTCACTCCTCAAATTTGGTAATTTCGTCATGTCTCTCGACCTTAGTTTCAAAATCTTGATTTTTTAATTCCATATCATAGCTAGCGTTGTTAGCTTCGATTCGCATGTTTGAACACAAAAATCCGATATCACACGAGCTAGGTATGAACATTTTTATTTACTCAAGGGCTCCTCTCAACTCCCTCGTCAAGGTTGCTAATTTCGTCATGTCTCTCGACCTTAGTTTCAAAATCTTGATTTTTTTAATTCCATATCATAGCTAGCGTTGTTGGCTTCGATTCGCATGTTTGAACACAAAAATCCGATATCACACGAGCTAGGTATGAACATTTTTATTTACTCAAGGGCTCCTCTCAACTCCCTCGTCAAGGTTGCTAATTTCGTCATGTCTCTCGACCTTAGTTTCAAAATCTTGATTTTTTAATTCCATATCATAGCTAACGTTGTTAGCTTCGATTCGCATGTTTGAACAAAGAAATCCGATATCACACGAGCCATGTATGAACATTTTAATTTACTCAAGGGCTCCTCTCAACTCCCTCCTCAAATTTTGTAATTTCGTCATGTCTCTCGACCTGGGTTTCAAAATCTTGATTTTTTAATTCCATATCATAGCTAGTGTTGTTAGCTTCGATTCGCATGTTTGAACACAAAAATCCGATATCACACGAGCCAGGTATGAACCAATTTAATTTACTCAAGGGCTCCTCTCAACTCCCTCCTCAAATTTGCTAATTTCGTCATGTCTCTCGACCTTAGTTTCAAAATCTTGATTTTTTAACTCCATATCATAGCTAGCGTTGTTAGCTTCGATTCGCATGTTTGAACACAAAAATCCGATATCACACGAGCCAGGTATGAACCAATTTAATTTACTCAAGGGCTCCTCTCAACTCCCTCCTCAAATTTGCTAATTTCGTCATGTCTCTCGACCTTAGTTTCAAAATCTTGATTTTTTAATTCCATATCATAGCTAGCGTTGTTAGCTTCGATTCGCATGTTTGCACACAAAAATCCGATATCACACGAGCAAGGTATGAACAGTGTAATTTACTCAAGGGCTCTTCTCAACTCACTCCTCAAATTTGCTAATTTCGTCATATCTCTCGACCTGAGTTTCAAAATCTTGATTTTTTAAATCCATATCATAGCTAGCGTTGTTGGCTTCGATTCGCATGTTTGAACACAAAAATCCGATATCACACGAGCCAGGTATGAACATTGTAATTTACCTACTAGCTCTTCTCAACTCCCTCCTCAAATTTGCTAATTTCGTCATGTCTCTCGACCTTAGTTTCAAAATCTTGATTTTTTAATTCCATATCATAGCTAGCGTTGTTAGCTTCGTTTCGCATGTTTGAACACAAAAATCCGATATCACACGAGCTAGGTATGAACATTTTTATTTACTCAAGGGTTCCTCTCAACTCCCTCGTCAAGGTTGCTAATTTCGTCATACCTCTCGACCTGAGTTTCAAAATTTCGATTTTTTAAATCCATATCATAGCTAGCGTTGTTGGCTTCGATTCGCATGTTTGAACACAAAAATCCGATATCACACGAGCCAGGTATGAACATTGTAATTTACCTACTAGCTCTTCTCAACTCCCTCCTCAAATTTGGTAATTTCGTCATGTCTCTCGACCTTAGTTTCAAAATCTTGATTTTTTAATTCCATATCATAGCTAGCGTTGTTAGCTTCGATTCGCATGTTTGAACACAAAAATCCGATATCACACGAGCTAGGTATGAACATTTTTATTTACTCAAGGGCTCCTCTCAACTCCCTCGTCAAGGTTGCTAATTTCGTCATGTCTCTCGACCTGAGTTTCAAAATCTTGATTTTTTAATTCCATATCATAGCTAACGTTGTTAGCTTCGATTCGCATGTTTGAACACAGAAATCCGATATCACACGAGCCAGGTATGAACATTGTAATTTACCTACTAGCTCTTCTCAACTCCCTCGTCAAGGTTGCTAATTTCGTTATGTCTCTCGACCTTAGTTTCAAAATCTTGATTTTTTAATTCCATATCATAGCTAGCGTTGTTAGCTTCGATTCGCATGTTTGAACACAAAAATCTGATATCACACGAGCCAGGTATAAACATTTTAATTTACTCAAGGGCTCCTCTCAACTCACTCCTCAAATTTGCTAATTTCGTCATGTCTCTCGACCTGAGTTTCAACATCTTGATTTTTTAATTCCATATCATAGCTAGCGTTGTTAGCTTCGATTCGCATGTTTGAACACAAAAATCCGATATCACACGTGCTAGGTATAACCAATTTAATTTACTCAAGGGCTCCTCTCAACTCACTCCTCAAATTTGCTAATTTCGTCATGTCTCTCGACCTTAGTTTCAAAATCTTGATTTTTTAATTCCATATCATAGCTAGCGTTGTTAGCTTCGATTCGCATGTTTGAACACAAAAATCCGATATCACACGAGCCAGGCATGAACAGTGTAATTTACTCAAGGGCTCCTCTCAACTCACTCCTCAAATTTGCTAATTTCGTCATGTCTCTCGACCTTAGTTTCAAAATCTTGATTTTTTAATTCTATATCATAGCTAGCGTTGTTAGCTTCGATTCGCATGTTTGAACACAAAAATCCGATATCACACGAGCTAGGTATGACCATTTTAATTTACTCAAGGGCTCCTCTCAACTCCCTCGTCAAGGTTGCTAATTTCGTCATATCTCTCGACCTGAGTTTCAAAATCTTGATTTTTTAAATCCATATCATAGCTAGCGTTTTTGGCTTCGATTTGCATGTTTGAACACAAAAATCCGATATCACACGAGCCAGGTATGAAGATTGTAATTTACCTACTAGCTCTTCTCAACTCCCTCCTTAAATTTGGTAATTTTGGCATGTCTCTCGACCTTAGTTTCAAAATTTTGATTTTTTAATTGCATATCATAGCTAGCGTTGTTAGCTTCGATTCGAATGTTTGAACACAAAAATCCGATATCACACGAGCTAGGTATGAACATTTTTATTTACTCAAGGGCTCCTCTCAACTCCCTCGTCAAGGTTGCTAATTTCGTCATGTCTCTCGACCTTAGTTTCAAAATCTTGATTTTTTTTAATTCCATATCATAGCTAGCGTTGTTAGCTTCGATTCGCATGTTTGAACACAAAAATCCGATATCACACGAGCTAGGTATAAACATTTTTATTTACTCAAGGGCTCCTCTCAACTCCCTCGTCAAGGTTGCTAATTTGGTCATGTCTCTCGACCTGAGTTTCAAAATCTTGATTTTTTAATTCCATATCATAGCTAGCGTTGTTAGCTTCGATTCGCATGTTTGTACACAAAAATCCGATATCACACGAGCCAGGTATGAACATTGTAATTTACCTACTAGCTCTTCTCAACTCCCTCCTCAAATTTGGTAATTTCGTCATGTCTCTCGACCTGAGTTTCAAAATCTTGATTTTTTAATTCCATATCATAGCTAGCGTTGTTAGCTTCGATTCGCATGTTTGTACACAAAAATCCGATATCACACGAGCCAGGTATGAACATTGTAATTTACCTACTAGCTCTTCTCAACTCCCTCCTCAAATTTGGTAATTTCGTCATGTCTCTCGACCTTAGTTTCAAAATCTTGATTTTTTAATTCCATATCATAGCTAGCGTTGTTAGCTTCGATTCGCATGTTTGAACACAAAAATCCGATATCACACGAGTTAGGTATCAACATTTTTATTTACTCAAGGGTTCCTCTCAACTCCCTCGTCAAGGTTGCTAATTTCGTCATATCTCTCGACCTGAGTTTCAAAATCTTGATTTTTTAAATCCATATCATAGCTAGCGTTGTTGGCTTCGATTCGCATGTTTGAACACAAAAATCCGATATCACACGAGCCAGGTATGAACATTGTAATTTACCTACTAGCTCTTCTCAACTCCCTCCTCAAATTTGCTAATTTCGTCATGTCTCTCGACCTTAGTTTCAAAATCTTGATTTTTTAATTCCATATCATAGCTAGCGTTGTTAGCTTCGATTCGCATGTTTGAACACAAAAATCCGATATCACACGAGCTAGGTATGAACATTTTTATTTACTCAAGGGTTCCTCTCAACTCCCTCGTCAAGGTTGCTAATTTCGTCATACCTCTCGACCTGAGTTTCAAAATCTTGATTTTTTAAATCCATATCATAGCTAGCGTTGTTGGCTTCGATTCGCATGTTTGAACACAAAAATCCGATATCACACGAGCCAGGTATGAACATTGTAATTTACCTACTAGCTCTTCTCAACTCCCTCCTCAAATTTGGTAATTTCGTCATGTCTCTCGACCTTAGTTTCAAAATCTTGATTTTTTAATTCCATATCATAGCTAGTGTTGTTAGCTTCGATTCGCATGTTTGAACACAAAAATCCGATATCACACGAGCCAGGTATGAACATTTTAATTTACTCAAGGGCTCCTCTCAACTCACTCCTCAAACTTGCTAATTTCGTCATGTCTCTTGACCTGAGTTTCAAAATCTTGATTTTTTAATTCCATATCATAGCTAGCGTTGTTAGCTTCCATTCGCATGTTTGAACAGAAAAATCCGATATCACACGAGCCAGGTATGAACATTTTAATTCACTCACGCGCTCTTCCAACCTCACTCCTCAAATTTGGTAATTTTTCGTGTCTCTCGACTTGAGTTGCAAAATCTTGATTTTTTAATTCCAAATCATAGCTAGCGTTGTTAGCTTCGTTTCGCATGTTTGAACACAAAAATCCAATATCACACGAACCAGATATGAACATTATAATTTACCTACTAGCTCTTCTCAACTCCCTCCTAAAATTTGGAAATTTCGTCATGTCCCTCGACCTGAGTTTCAAAATCTTGATTTTTTAATTCCATATCATAGCTAGCGTTGTTAGCTTCGATTCGCATGTTTGTACACAAAAATCCGATATCACACGAGCCAGGTATGAACATTGTAATTTACCTACTAGCTCTTCTCAACTCCCTCCTCAAATTTGGTAATTTCGTCATGTCTCTCGACCTTAGTTTCAAAATCTTGATTTTTTAATTCCATATCATAGCTAGCGTTGTTAGCTTCGATTCGCATGTTTGAACACAAAAATCCGATATCACACGAGTTAGGGCTCTTCTCAACTCACTCCTCAAATTTGCTAATTTCGTCATGTCTCTCGACGTTAGTTTCAAAATCTTGATTTTTTAATTCCATATCATAGCTAGCGTTGTTAGCTTCGATTCGCATGTTTGAACACAAAAATCCGATATCACACGAGTTAGGTATCAACATTTTTATTTACTCAAGGGTTCCTCTCAACTCCCTCGTCAAGGTTGCTAATTTCGTCATATCTCTGGACCTGAGTTTCAAAATCTTGATTTTTTAAATCCATATCATAGCTAGCGTTGTTGGCTTCGATTCGCATGTTTGAACACAAAAATCCGATATCACACGAGCCAGGTATGAACATTGTAATTTACCTACTAGCTCTTCTCAACTCCCTCCTCAAATTTGGTAATTTCGTCATGTCTCTCTACCTTAGTTTCAAAATCTTGATTTTTTAATTCCATATCATAGCTAGCGTTGTTAGCTTCGATTCGCATGTTTGAACACAAAAATCCGATATCACACGAGCCAGGTATGAACATTTTAATTTACTCAAGGGCTCCTCTCAACTCACTCCTCAAATTTGCTAATTTCGTCATGTCTCTCGACCTGAGTTTCAAAATCTTGATTTTTTAATTCCATATCATAGCTAGCGTTGTTAGCTTCGATTCGCATGTTTGAACACAAAAATCCGATATCACACGAGCCAGGTATGAACATTTTAATTTACTCAAGGGCTCTTCTCAACTCACTCCTCAAATTTGGTAATTTCGTCATGTCTCTCGATCTGAGTTTCAAAATCTTGATTTTTTAATTCCATATCATAGCTAGCGTTGTTGGCTTCGATTTGCATGTTTGAACACAAAAATCCGATATCACACGTGCTAGGTATAACCAATTTAATTTACTCAAGGGCTCCTCTCAACTCACTCCTCAAATTTGCTAATTTCGTCATGTCTCTCGACCTTAGTTTCAAAATCTTGATTTTTTAAATCCATATCATAGCTAGCGTTGTTGGCTTCGATTCGCATGTTTGAACACAAAAATCCGATATCACACGAGCCAGGTATGAACATTGTAGTTTACCTACTAGCTCTTCTCAACTCCCTCCTCAAATTTGGTAATTTCGTCATGTCTCTCTACCTTAGTTTCAAAATCTTGATTTTTTAATTCCATATCATAGCTAGCGTTGTTAGCTTCGATTCGCATGTTTGAACACAAAAATCCGATATCACACGAGCCAGGTATGAACATTTTAATTTACTCAAGGGCTCCTCTTAACTCCCTCGTCAAGGTTGCTAATTTCGTCATGTCTCTCGACGTTAGTTTCAAAATCTTGATTTTTTAATTCCATATCATAGCTAGCGTTGTTAGCTTCGATTCGCATGTTTGAACACAAAAATCCGATATCACACGAGCCAGGTATGAACATTTTAATTTACTCAAGGGCTCCTCTCAACTCACTCCTCAAATTTGCTAATTTCGTCATGTCTCTCGACCTTAGTTTCAAAATCTTGATTTTTTAATTCCATATCATAGCTAGCGTTGTTAGCTTCGATTCGCATGTTTGAACACAAAAATCCGATATCACACGAGCCAGGTATGAACATTTTAATTTACTCAAGGGCTCCTCTCAACTCACTCCTCAAATTTGGTAATTTCGTCATGTCTCTCGACCTGAGTTTCAACATCTTGATTTTTTAATTCCATATCATAGCTAGCGTTGTTAGCTTCGATTCGCATGTTTGAACACAAAAATCCGATATCACACGAACCAGGTATAACCAATTTAATTTACTCAAGGGCTCCTCTCAACTCACTCATCAAATTTGCTAATTTCGTCATGTCTCTCGACCTTAGTTTCAAAATCTTGATTTTTTAAATCCATATCATAGCTAGCGTTGTTGGCTTCGATTCGCATGTTTGAACACAAAAATCCGATATCACACGAGCCAGGTATGAACATTGTAGTTTACCTACTAGCTCTTCTCAACTCCCTCCTCAAATTTGCTAATTTCGTCATGTCTCTCGACCTTAGTTTCAAAATCTTGATTTTTTTAATTCCATATCATAGCTAGCGTTGTTAGCTTCGATTCGCATGTTTGAACACAAAAATCCGATATCACACGAGCCAGGTATGAACATTTTAATTTACTCAAGGGCTCCTCTCAACTCACTCCTCAAATTTGGTAATTTCGTCATGTCTCTCGACCTGAGTTTCAAAATCTTGATTTTTTAATTCCATATCATAGCTAGCGTTGTTAGCTTCGATTCGCATGTTTGAACACAAAAATCCGATATCACACGAGCCAGGTATGAACATTTTAATTTACTCAAGGGCTCCTCTCAACTCACTCCTCAAATTTGGTAATTTCGTCATGTCTCTCGACCTGAGTTTCAACATCTTGATTTTTTAATTCCATATCATAGCTAGCGTTGTTAGCTTCGATTCGCATGTTTGAACACAAAAATCCGATATCACACGTGCTAGGTATAACCAATTTAATTTACTCAAGGGCTCCTCTCAACTCCCTCGTCAAGGTTGCTAATTTCGTCATATCTCTCGACCGGAGTTTCAAAATCTTGATTTTTTAAATCCATATCATAGCTAGCGTTGTTGGCTTCGATTTGCATGTTTGAACACAAAAATCCGATATCACACGAGCCAGGTATGAACATTGTAATTTACCTACTAGCTCTTCTCAACTCCCTCCTCAAATTTGCTAATTTCGTCATGTCTCTCGACCTTAGTTTCAAAATCTTGATTTTTTAATTCCATATCATAGCTAGCGTTGTTAGCTTCGATTCGCATGTTTGAACACAAAAATCCGATATCACACGAGCTAGGTATGAACATTTTTATTTACTCAAGGGTTCCTCTCAACTCCCTCGTCAAGGTTGCTAATTTCGTCATACCTGTCGACCTGAGTTTCAAAATCTTGATTTTTTAAATCCATATCATAGCTAGCGTTGTTGGCTTCGATTCGCATGTTTGAACACAAAAATCCGATATCACACGAGCCAGGTATGAACATTGTAATTTACCTACTAGCTCTTCTCAACTCCCTCCTCAAATTTGCTAATTTCGTCATGTCTCTCGACCTTAGTTTCAAAATCTTGATTTTTTAATTCCATATCATAGCTAGTGTTGTTAGCTTCGATTCGCATGTTTGAACACAAAAATCCGATATCACACGAGCCAGGTATGAACATTTTAATTTACTCAAGGGCTCCTCTCAACTCACTCCTCAAACTTGCTAATTTCGTCATGTCTCTTGACCTGAGTTTCAAAATCTTGTTTTTTTTATTTCATATCATAGCTAGCGTTGTTAGCTTCCATTCGCATGTTTGAACACAAAAATCCGATATCACACGAGCCAGGTATGAACATTTTAATTCACTCACGCGCTCTTCCAACCTCACTCCTCAAATTTGGTAATTCCATATCATAGCTAGCGTTGTTAGCTTCGTTTCGCATGTTTGAACACAAAAATCCAATATCACACGAACCAGATATGAACATTATAATTTACCTACTAGCTCTTCTCAACTCCCTCCTGAAATTTGGAAATTTCGTCATGTCCCTCGACCTGAGTTTCAAAATCTTGATTTTTTAATTCCATATCATAGCTAGCGTTGTTAGCTTCGATTCGCATGTTTGTACACAAAAATCCGATATCACACGAGCCAGGTATGAACATTGTAATTTACCTACTAGCTCTTCTCAACTCCCTCCTCAAATTTGGTAATTTCGTCATGTCTCTCGACCTTAGTTTCAAAATCTTGATTTTTTAATTCCATATCATAGCTAGTGTTGTTAGCTTCGATTCGCATGTTTGAACACAAAAATCCGATATCACACGAGCCAGGTATGAACATTTTAATTTACTCAAGGGCTCCTTTCAACTCACTCCTCAAACTTGCTAATTTCGTCATGTCTCTTGACCTGAGTTTCAAAATCTTGTTTTTTTTATTCCATATCATAGCTAGCGTTGTTAGCTTCCATTCGCATGTTTGAACACAAAAATCCGATATCACACGAGCCAGGTATGAACATTTTAATTCACTCACGCGCTCTTCCAACCTCACTCCTCAAATTTGGTAATTTTTCATGTCTCTCGACTTGAGTTGCAAAATCTTGATTTTTTAATTCCATATCATAGCTAGCGTTGTTAGCTTCGTTTCGCATGTTTGAACACAAAAATCCAATATCACACGAACCAGATATGAACATTATAATTTACCTACTAGCTCTTCTCAACTCCCTCCTGAAATTTGGAAATTTCGTCATGTCCCTCGACCTGAGTTTCAAAATCTTGATTTTTTAATTCCATATCATAGCTAGCGTTGTTAGCTTCGATTCGCATGTTTGTACACAAAAATCCGATATCACACGAGCCAGGTATGAACATTGTAATTTACCTACTAGCTCTTCTCAACTCCCTCCTCAAATTTGGTAATTTCGTCATGTCTCTCGACCTTAGTTTCAAAATCTTGATTTTTTAATTCCATATCATAGCTAGCGTTGTTAGCTTCGATTCGCATGTTTGAACACAAAAATCCGATATCACACGAGTTAGGGCTCTTCTCAACTCACTCCTCAAATTTGCTAATTTCGTCATGTCTCTCGACGTTAGTTTCAAAATCTTGATTTTTTAATTCCATATCATAGCTAGCGTTGTTAGCTTCGATTCGCATGTTTGAACACAAAAATCCGATATCACACGAGTTAGGTATCAACATTTTTATTTACTCAAGGGTTCCTCTCAACTCCCTCGTCAAGGTTGCTAATTTCGTCATATCTCTGGACCTGAGTTTCAAAATCTTGATTTTTTAAATCCATATCATAGCTAGCGTTGTTGGCTTCGATTCGCATGTTTGAACACAAAAATCCGATATCACACGAGCCAGGTATGAACATTGTAATTTACCTACTAGCTCTTCTCAACTCCCTCCTCAAATTTGGTAATTTCGTCATGTCTCTCTACCTTAGTTTCAAAATCTTGATTTTTTAATTCCATATCATAGCTAGCGTTGTTAGCTTCGATTCGCATGTTTGAACACAAAAATCCGATATCACACGAGCCAGGTATGAACATTTTAATTTACTCAAGGGCTCCTCTCAACTCACTCCTCAAATTTGCTAATTTCGTCATGTCTCTCGACCTTAGTTTCAAAATCTTGATTTTTTAATTCCATATCATAGCTAGCGTTGTTAGCTTCGATTCGCATGTTTGAACACAAAAATCCGATATCACACGAGCCAGGTATGAACATTTTAATTTACTCAAGGGCTCTTCTCAACTCACTCCTCAAATTTGGTAATTTCGTCATGTCTCTCGACCTGAGTTTCAACATCTTGATTTTTTAATTCCATATCATAGCTAGCGTTGTTAGCTTCGATTCGCATGTTTGAACACAAAAATCCGATATCACACGTGCTAGGTATAACCAATTTAATTTACTCAAGGGCTCCTCTCAACTCCCTCGTCAAGGTTGCTAATTTCGTCATATCTCTCGACCTGAGTTTCAAAATCTTGATTTTTTAAATCCATATCATAGCTAGCGTTGTTGGCTTCGATTTGCATGTTTGAACACAAAAATCCGATATCACACGAGCCAGGTATGAACATTGTAATTTACCTACTAGCTCTTCTCAACTCCCTCCTCAAATTTGCTAATTTCGTCATGTCTCTCGACCTTAGTTTCAAAATCTTGATTTTTTAATTCCATATCATAGCTAGCGTTGTTAGCTTCGATTCGCATGTTTGAACACAAAAATCCGATATCACACGAGCTAGGTATGAACATTTTTATTTACTCAAGGGTTCCTCTCAACTCCCTCGTCAAGGTTGCTAATTTCGTCATACCTCTCGACCTGAGTTTCAAAATCTTGATTTTTTAAATCCATATCATAGCTAGCGTTGTTGGCTTCGATTCGCATGTTTGAACACAAAAATCCGATATCACACGAGCCAGGTATGAACATTGTAATTTACCTACTAGCTCTTCTCAACTCCCTCCTCAAATTTGGTAATTTCGTCATGTCTCTCGACCTTAGTTTCAAAATCTTGATTTTTTAATTCCATATCATAGCTAGTGTTGTTAGCTTCGATTCGTATGTTTGAACACAAAAATCCGATATCACACGAGCCAGGTATGAACATTTTAATTTACTCAAGGGCTCCTCTCAACTCACTCCTCAAACTTGCTAATTTCGTCATGTCTCTTGACCTGAGTTTCAAAATCTTGTTTTTTTTATTCCATATCATAGCTAGCGTTGTTAGCTTCCATTCGCATGTTTGAACACAAAAATCCGATATCACACGAGCCAGGTATGAACATTTTAATTCACTCACGCGCTCTTCCAACCTCACTCCTCAAATTTGGTAATTCCAGATCATAGCTAGCGTTGTTAGCTTCGTTTCGCATGTTTGAACACAAAAATCCAATATCACACGAACCAGATATGAACATTATAATTTACCTACTAGCTCTTCTCAACTCCCTCCTGAAATTTGGAAATTTCGTCATGTCCCTCGACCTGAGTTTCAAAATCTTGATTTTTTAATTCCATATCATAGCTAGCGTTGTTAGCTTCGATTCGCATGTTTGTACACAAAAATCCGATATCACACGAGCCAGGTATGAACATTGTAATTTACCTACTAGCTCTTCTCAACTCCCTCCTCAAATTTGGTAATTTCGTCATGTCTCTCGACCTTAGTTTCAAAATCTTGATTTTTTAATTCCATATCATAGCTAGTGTTGTTAGCTTCGATTCGCATGTTTGAACACAAAAATCCGATATCACACGAGCCAGGTATGAACATTTTAATTTACTCAAGGGCTCCTCTCAACTCACTCCTCAAACTTGCTAATTTCGTCATGTCTCTTGACCTGAGTTTCAAAATCTTGTTTTTTTTATTCCATATCATAGCTAGCGTTGTTAGCTTCCATTCGCATGTTTGAACACAAAAATCCGATATCACACGAGCCAGGTATGAACATTTTAATTCACTCACGCGCTCTTCCAACCTCACTCCTCAAATTTGGTAATTTTTCATGTCTCTCGACTTGAGTTGCAAAATCTTGATTTTTTAATTCCATATCATAGCTAGCGTTGTTAGCTTCGTTTCGCATGTTTGAACACAAAAATCCAATATCACACGAACCAGATATGAACATTATAATTTACCTACTAGCTCTTCTCAACTCCCTCCTGAAATTTGGAAATTTCGTCATGTCCCTCGACCTGAGTTTCAAAATCTTGATTTTTTAATTCCATATCATAGCTAGCGTTGTTAGCTTCGATTCGCATGTTTGTACACAAAAATCCGATATCACACGAGCCAGGTATGAACATTGTAATTTACCTACTAGCTCTTCTCAACTCCCTCCTCAAATTTGGTAATTTCGTCATGTCTCTCGACCTTAGTTTCAAAATCTTGATTTTTTAATTCCATATCATAGCTAGCGTTGTTAGCTTCGATTCGCATGTTTGAACACAAAAATCCGATATCACACGAGTTAGGGCTCTTCTCAACTCACTCCTCAAATTTGCTAATTTCGTCATGTCTCTCGACGTTAGTTTCAAAATCTTGATTTTTTAATTCCATATCATAGCTAGCGTTGTTAGCTTCGATTCGCATGTTTGAACACAAAAATCCGATATCACACGAGTTAGGTATCAACATTTTTATTTACTCAAGGGTTCCTCTCAACTCCCTCGTCAAGGTTGCTAATTTCGTCATATCTCTGGACCTGAGTTTCAAAATCTTGATTTTTTAAATCCATATCATAGCTAGCGTTGTTGGCTTCGATTCGCATGTTTGAACACAAAAATCCGATATCACACGAGCCAGGTATGAACATTGTAATTTACCTACTAGCTCTTCTCAACTCCCTCCTCAAATTTGGTAATTTCGTCATGTCTCTCTACCTTAGTTTCAAAATCTTGATTTTTTAATTCCATATCATAGCTAGCGTTGTTAGCTTCGATTCGCATGTTTGAACACAAAAATCCGATATCACACGAGCTAGGTATGAACATTTTTATTTACTCAAGGGTTCCTCTCAACTCCCTCGTCAAGGTTGCTAATTTCGTCATACCTCTCGACCTGAGTTTCAAAATCTTGATTTTTTAAATCCATATCATAGCTAGCGTTGTTGGCTTCGATTCGCATGTTTGAACACAAAAATCCGATATCACACGAGCCAGGTATGAACATTGTAATTTACCTACTAGCTCTTCTCAACTCCCTCCTCAAATTTGGTAATTTCGTCATGTCTCTCGACCTTAGTTTCAAAATCTTGATTTTTTAATTCCATATCATAGCTAGTGTTGTTAGCTTCGATTCGCATGTTTGAACACAAAAATCCGATATCACACGAGCCAGGTATGAACATTTTAATTTACTCAAGGGCTCCTCTCAACTCACTCCTCAAACTTGCTAATTTCGTCATGTCTCTTGACCTGAGTTTCAAAATCTTGTTTTTTTTATTCCATATCATAGCTAGCGTTGTTAGCTTCCATTCGCATGTTTGAACACAAAAATCCGATATCACACGAGCCAGGTATGAACATTTTAATTCACTCACGCGCTCTTCCAACCTCACTCCTCAAATTTGGTAATTCCATATCATAGCTAGCGTTGTTAGCTTCGTTTCGCATGTTTGAACACAAAAATCCAATATCACACGAACCAGATATGAACATTATAATTTACCTACTAGCTCTTCTCAACTCCCTCCTGAAATTTGGAAATTTCGTCATGTCCCTCGACCTGAGTTTCAAAATCTTGATTTTTTAATTCCATATCATAGCTAGCGTTGTTAGCTTCGATTCGCATGTTTGTACACAAAAATCCGATATCACACGAGCCAGGTATGAACATTGTAATTTACCTACTAGCTCTTCTCAACTCCCTCCTCAAATTTGGTAATTTCGTCATGTCTCTCGACCTTAGTTTCAAAATCTTGATTTTTTAATTCCATATCATAGCTAGCGTTGTTAGCTTCGATTCGCATGTTTGAACACAAAAATCCGATATCACACGAGTTAGGTATCAACATTTTTATTTACTCAAGGGTTCCTCTCAACTCCCTCGTCAAGGTTGCTAATTTCGTCATATCTCTCGACCTGAGTTTCAAAATCTTGATTTTTTAAATCCATATCATAGCTAGCGTTGTTGGCTTCGATTCGCATGTTTGAACACAAAAATCCGATATCACACGAGCCAGGTATGAACATTGTAATTTACCTACTAGCTCTTCTCAACTCCCTCCTCAAATTTGGTAATTTCGTCATGTCTCTCGACCTGAGTTTCAAAATCTTGATTTTTTAATTCCATATCATAGCTAGCGTTGTTAGCTTCGATTCGCATGTTTGAACACAAAAATCCGATATCACACGAGTTAGGTATCAACATTTTTATTTACTCAAGGGTTCCTCTCAACTCCCTCGTCAAGGTTGCTAATTTCGTCATATCTCTGGACCTGAGTTTCAAAATCTTGATTTTTTAAATCCATATCATAGCTAGCGTTGTTGGCTTCGATTCGCATGTTTGAACACAAAAATCCGATATCACACGAGCCAGGTATGAACATTGTAATTTACCTACTAGCTCTTCTCAACTCCCTCCTCAAATTTGGTAATTTCGTCATGTCTCTCTACCTTAGTTTCAAAATCTTGATTTTTTAATTCCATATCATAGCTAGCGTTGTTAGCTTCGATTCGCATGTTTGAACACAAAAATCCGATATCACACGAGCTAGGTATGAACATTTTTATTTACTCAAGGGTTCCTCTCAACTCCCTCGTCAAGGTTGCTAATTTCGTCATACCTCTCGACCTGAGTTTCAAAATCTTGATTTTTTAAATCCATATCATAGCTAGCGTTGTTGGCTTCGATTCGCATGTTTGAACACAAAAATCCGATATCACACGAGCCAGGTATGAACATTGTAATTTACCTACTAGCTCTTCTCAACTCCCTCCTCAAATTTGGTAATTTCGTCATGTCTCTCGACCTTAGTTTCAAAATCTTGATTTTTTAATTCCATATCATAGCTAGTGTTGTTAGCTTCGATTCGCATGTTTGAACACAAAAATCCGATATCACACGAGCCAGGTATGAACATTTTAATTTACTCAAGGGCTCCTCTCAACTCACTCCTCAAACTTGCTAATTTCGTCATGTCTCTTGACCTGAGTTTCAAAATCTTGTTTTTTTTATTCCATATCATAGCTAGCGTTGTTAGCTTCGATTCGCATGTTTGAACACAAAAATCCGATATCACACGAGCCAGGTATGAACATTGTAATTTACCTACTAGCTCTTCTCAACTCCCTCCTCAAATTTGGTAATTTCGTCATGTCTCTCGACCTTAGTTTCAAAATCTTGATTTTTTAATTCCATATCATAGCTAGTGTTGTTAGCTTCGATTCGCATGTTTGAACACAAAAATCCGATATCACACGAGCCAGGTATGAACATTTTAATTTACTCAAGGGCTCCTCTCAACTCACTCCTCAAACTTGCTAATTTCGTCATGTCTCTTGACCTGAGTTTCAAAATCTTGTTTTTTTTATTCCATATCATAGCTAGCGTTGTTAGCTTCCATTCGCATGTTTGAACACAAAAATCCGATATCACACGAGCCAGGTATGAACATTTTAATTCACTCACGCGCTCTTCCAACCTCACTCCTCAAATTTGGTAATTTTTCATGTCTCTCGACTTGAGTTGCAAAATCTTGATTTTTTAATTCCATATCATAGCTAGCGTTGTTAGCTTCGTTTCGCATGTTTGAACACAAAAATCCAATATCACACGAACCAGATATGAACATTATAATTTACCTACTAGCTCTTCTCAACTCCCTCCTGAAATTTGGAAATTTCGTCATGTCCCTCGACCTGAGTTTCAAAATCTTGATTTTTTAATTCCATATCATAGCTAGCGTTGTTAGCTTCGATTCGCATGTTTGTACACAAAAATCCGATATCACACGAGCCAGGTATGAACATTGTAATTTACCTACTAGCTCTTCTCAACTCCCTCCTCAAATTTGGTAATTTCGTCATGTCTCTCGACCTTAGTTTCAAAATCTTGATTTTTTAATTCCATATCATAGCTAGCGTTGTTAGCTTCGATTCGCATGTTTGAACACAAAAATCCGATATCACACGAGTTAGGGCTCTTCTCAACTCACTCCTCAAATTTGCTAATTTCGTCATGTCTCTCGACGTTAGTTTCAAAATCTTGATTTTTTAATTCCATATCATAGCTAGCGTTGTTAGCTTCGATTCGCATGTTTGAACACAAAAATCCGATATCACACGAGTTAGGTATCAACATTTTTATTTACTCAAGGGTTCCTCTCAACTCCCTCGTCAAGGTTGCTAATTTCGTCATATCTCTGGACCTGAGTTTCAAAATCTTGATTTTTTAAATCCATATCATAGCTAGCGTTGTTGGCTTCGATTCGCATGTTTGAACACAAAAATCCGATATCACACGAGCCAGGTATGAACATTGTAATTTACCTACTAGCTCTTCTCAACTCCCTCCTCAAATTTGGTAATTTCGTCATGTCTCTCTACCTTAGTTTCAAAATCTTGATTTTTTAATTCCATATCATAGCTAGCGTTGTTAGCTTCGATTCGCATGTTTGAACACAAAAATCCGATATCACACGAGCTAGGTATGAACATTTTTATTTACTCAAGGGTTCCTCTCAACTCCCTCGTCAAGGTTGCTAATTTCGTCATACCTCTCGACCTGAGTTTCAAAATCTTGATTTTTTAAATCCATATCATAGCTAGCGTTGTTGGCTTCGATTCGCATGTTTGAACACAAAAATCCGATATCACACGAGCCAGGTATGAACATTGTAATTTACCTACTAGCTCTTCTCAACTCCCTCCTCAAATTTGGTAATTTCGTCATGTCTCTCGACCTTAGTTTCAAAATCTTGATTTTTTAATTCCATATCATAGCTAGTGTTGTTAGCTTCGATTCGCATGTTTGAACACAAAAATCCGATATCACACGAGCCAGGTATGAACATTTTAATTTACTCAAGGGCTCCTCTCAACTCACTCCTCAAACTTGCTAATTTCGTCATGTCTCTTGACCTGAGTTTCAAAATCTTGTTTTTTTTATTCCATATCATAGCTAGCGTTGTTAGCTTCCATTCGCATGTTTGAACACAAAAATCCGATATCACACGAGCCAGGTATGAACATTTTAATTCACTCACGCGCTCTTCCAACCTCACTCCTCAAATTTGGTAATTCCATATCATAGCTAGCGTTGTTAGCTTCGTTTCGCATGTTTGAACACAAAAATCCAATATCACACGAACCAGATATGAACATTATAATTTACCTACTAGCTCCTCAAATCCGATATCACACGAGCTAGGTATGAACATTTTTATTTACTCAAGGGTTCCTCTCAACTCCCTCGTCAAGGTTGCTAATTTCGTATCATAGCTAGCGTAGTTAGCTTCGATTCGCATGTTTGAACACAAAAATCCGATATCACACGAGCCAGGTATGAACATTTTAATTTACTCAAGGGCTCCTCTCAACTCAGTCCTCAAATTTGCTAATTTCGTCATGTCTCTCGACCTTATTTTCAAAATCTTGATTTTTTAATCCCATATCATAGCTAGCGTTGTTAGCTTCAATTCGCATGTTTGTACACAAAAATCCGATATCACACGAGCCAGGTATGAACATTGTAATTTACCTACTAGCTCTTCTCAACTCCCTCCTCAAATTTGGTAATTTTGTCATGTCTCTCGACCTGAGTTTCAAAATCTTGATTTTTTAATTCCATATCATAGCTAGCGTTGTTAGCTTCGATTCGCATGTTTGAACACAAAAATCCGATATCACACGAGCCAGGTATGAACATTTTAATTTACTCAAGGGCTCCTCTTAACTCCCTCGTCAAGGTTGCTAATTTCGTCATGTCTCTCGACGTTAGTTTCAAAATCTTGATTTTTTAATTCCATATCATAGCTAGCGTTGTTAGCTTCGATTCGCATGTTTGAACACAAAAATCCGATATCACACGAGCCAGGTATGAACATTTTAATTTACTCAAGGGCTCCTCTCAACTCACTCCTCAAATTTGCTAATTTCGTCATGTCTCTCGACCTTAGTTTCAAAATCTTGATTTTTTAGTTCCATATCATAGCTAGCGTTGTTAGCTTCGATTCGCATGTTTGAACACAAAAATCCGATATCACACGAGCCAGGTATGAACATTTTAATTTACTCAAGGGCTCCTCTCAACTCACTCCTCAAATTTGGTAATTTCGTCATGTCTCTCGACCTGAGTTTCAACATCTTGATTTTTTAATTCCATATCATAGCTAGCGTTGTTAGCTTCGATTCGCATGTTTGAACACAAAAATCCGATATCAC
Source organism: Azolla caroliniana (assembly GCF_043228905.1). NCBI lineage: Eukaryota > Viridiplantae > Streptophyta > Polypodiopsida > Salviniales > Salviniaceae > Azolla > Azolla caroliniana. Next base: position 107,656 of record NW_028230474.1, read on the forward strand.
ACGAACCAGGTATAACCAATTTAATTTACTCAAGGGCTCCTCTCAACTCACTCATCAAATTTGCTAATTTCGTCATGTCTCTCGACCTTAGTTTCAAAATCTTGATTTTTTAAATCCATATCATAGCTAGCGTTGTTGGCTTCGATTCGCATGTTTGAACACAAAAATCCGATATCACACGAGCCAGGTATGAACATTGTAGTTTACCTACTAGCTCTTCTCAACTCCCTCCTCAAATTTGGTAATTTCGTCATGTCTCTCGACCTTAGTTTCAAAATCTTGATTTTTTTAATTCCATATCATAGCTAGCGTTGTTAGCTTCGATTCGCATGTTTGAACACAAAAATCCGATATCACACGAGCCAGGTATGAACATTTTAATTTACTCAAGGGCTCCTCTCAACTCACTCCTCAAATTTGCTAATTTCGTCATGTCTCTCGACCTGAGTTTCAAAATCTTGATTTTTTAATTCCATATCATAGCTAGCGTTGTTAGCTTCGTTTCGCATGTTTGAACACAAAAATCCGATATCACACGAGCCAGGTATGAACATTTTAATTTACTCAAGGGCTCCTCTCAACTCACTCCTCAAATTTGGTAATTTCGTCATGTCTCTCGACCTGAGTTTCAACATCTTGATTTTTTAATTCCATATCATAGCTAGCGTTGTTAGCTTCGATTCGCATGTTTGAACACAAAAATCCGATATCACACGTGCTAGGTATAAACATTTTAATTTACTCAAGGGCTCCTCTCAACTCACTCCTCAAATTTGCTAATTTCGTCATGTCTCTCGACCTTAGTTTCAAAGTCTTCATTTTGTAATTCCATATCATAGCTAGCGTTGTTAGCTTCGATTCGCATGTTTGAACACAAAAATCCGATATCACACGAGTTAGGTATCAACATTTTTATTTACTCAAGGGTTCCTCTCAACTCCCTCGTCAAGGTTGCTAATTTCGTATCATAGCTATCGTAGTTAGCTTCGATTCGCATGTTTGAACACAAAAATCCGATATCACACGAGCCAGGTATGAACATTTTAATTTACTCAAGGGCTCCTCTCAACTCAGTCCTCAAATTTGCTAATTTCGTCATGTCTCTCGACCTTATTTTCAAAATCTTGATTTTTTAATCCCATATCATAGCTAGCGTTGTTAGCTTCGATTCGCATGTTTGTACACAAAAATCCGATATCACACGAGCCAGGTATGAACATTGTAATTTACCTACTAGCTCTTCTCAACTCCCTCCTCAAATTTGGTAATTTCGTCATGTCTCTCGACTTTAGTTTCAAAATCTTGATTTTTTAATTCCATATCATAGCTAGCGTTGTTAGCTTCGATTCGCATGTTTGAACACAAAAATCCGATATCACACGAGTTAGGTATCAACATTTTTATTTACTCAAGGGTTCCTCTCAACTCCCTCGTCAAGGTTGCTAATTTCGTCATGTCTCTCGACCTTAGTTTCAAAATCTTGATTTTTTAATTCCATATCATAGCTAGCGTTGTTAGCTTCGATTCGCATGTTTGAACACAAAAATCCGATATCACACGAGCCAGGTATGAACATTTTAATTTACTCAAGGGCTCCTCTCAACACACTCCTCAAATTTGCTAATTTCGTCATGTCTCTCGACCTTAGTTTCAAAATCTTGATTTTTTAATTCCATATCATAGCTAGCGTTGTTAGCTTCGATTCGCATGTTTGAACACAAAAATCCGATATCACACGAGCCAGGTATGAACATTTTAATTTACTCAAGGGCTCCTCTCAACTCACTCCTCAAATTTGGTAATTTCGTCATGTCTCTCGATCTGAGTTTCAAAATCTTGATTTTTTAATTCCATATCATAGCTAGCGTTGTTAGCTTCGATTCGCATGTTTGAACACAAAAATCCGATATCACACGTGTTAGGTATAACCAATTTAATTTACTCAAGGGCTCCTCTCAACTCACTCCTCAAATTTGCTAATTTCGTCATGTCTCTCGACCTTAGTTTCAAAATCTTGATTTTTTAAATCCATATCATAGCTACCGTTGTTGGCTTCGATTCGCATGTTTGAACACAAAAATCCGATATCACACGAGCCAGGTATGAACATTGTAGTTTACCTACTAGCTCTTCTCAACTCCCTCCTCAAATTTGCTAATTTCATCATGTCTCTCGACCTTAGTTTCAAAATCTTGATTTTTTTAATTCCATATCATAGCTAGCGTTGTTAGCTTCCATTCGCATGTTTGAACACAAAAATCCGATATCACACGAGCCAGGTATGAACATTTTAATTTACTCAAGGGCTCCTCTCAACTCACTCCTCAAATTTGGTAATTTCGTCATGTCTCTCGACCTGAGTTTCAAAATCTTGATTTTTTAATTCCATATCATAGCTAGCGTTGTTAGCTTCGATTCGCATGTTTGAACACAAAAATCCGATATCACACTCGCTAGGTATGACCATTTTAATTTACTCAAGGGCTCCTCTCAACTCACTCCTCAAATTTGCTAATTTCGTCATGTCTCTCGACCTAAGTTTCAAAATCTTGATTTTTTAATTCCATATCATAGCTAGCGTTGTTAGCTTCGATTCGCATGTTTGAACAGAAAAATCCGATATCACACGAACCAGGTATGAACATTGTAATTTACCTACTAGCTCTTCTCAACTCCCTCCTCAAATTTGGAAATTTCGTCATGTCTCTCGACCTGAGTTTCAAAATCTTGATTGTTTAATTCCATATCATAGCTAGCGTTGTTAGCTTCGATTCGCATGTTTGAACACAAAAATCCGATATCACACGAGCCAGGTATGAACATTTTATTTTACTCAGGCGCTCTTCCAACCTCACTCCTCAAATTTGGTAATTTCGTCATATCTCTCGCCTGGAGTTTCAAAATCTTGATTTTGTAATTCCATATCATAGCTAGCGTTGTTAGCTTCCATTCGCATGTTTGAACACAAAAATCCGATATCACACGAGCTAGGTATGAACATTTTTATTTACTCAAGGGCTCCTCTCAACTCCCTCGTCAAGGTTGCTAATTTCGTCATGTCTCTCGACCTTAGTTTCAAAATCTTGATTTTTTTAATTCAATATCATAGCTAGCGTTGTTAGCTTCGATTCGCATGTTTGAACACAAAAATCCGATATCACACGAGCTAGGTATGAACATTTTTATTTACTCAAGGGCTCCTCTTAACTCCCTCGTCAAGGTTGCTAATTTCGTCATGTCTCTCGACGTTAGTTTCAAAATCTTGATTTTTTAATTCCATATCATAGCTAGCGTTGTTAGCTTCGATTCGCATGTTTGAACACAAAAATCAGATATCACACGAGCCAGGTATGAACATTTTAATTTACTCAAGGGCTCCTCTCAACTCACTCCTCAAATTTGCTAATTTCGTCATGTCTCTCGACCTTAGTTTCAAAATCTTGATTTTTTAATTCCATATCATAGCTAGCGTTGTTAGCTTCGATTCGCATGTTTGAACACAAAAATCCGATATCACACGAGCCAGGTATGAACATTTTAATTTACTCAAGGGCTCCTCTCAACTCACTCCTCAAATTTGGTAATTTCGTCATGTCTCTCGACCTGAGTTTCAAAATCTTGATTTTTTAATTCCATATCATAGCTAGCGTTGTTAGCTTCGATTCGCATGTTTGAACACAAAAATCCGATATCACACGTGCTAGGTATAACCAATTTAATTTACTCAAGGGCTCCTCTCAACTCACTCCTCAAATTTGCTAATTTCGTCATGTCTCTCGACCTTAGTTTCAAAATCTTGATTTTTTAAATCCATATCATAGCTAGCGTTGTTGGCTTCGATTCGCATGTTTGAACACAAAAATCCGATATCACACGAGCCAGGTATGAACATTGTAGTTTACCTACTAGCTCTTCTCAACTCCCTCCTCAAATTTGCTAATTTCGTCATGTCTCTCGACCTTAGTTTCAAAATCTTGATTTTTTTAATTCCATATCATAGCTAGCGTTGTTAGCTTCGATTCGCATGTTTGAACACAAAAATCCGATATCACACGAGCTAGGTATGAACATTTTTATTTACTCAAGGGCTCCTCTTAACTCCATCGTCAAGGTTGCTAATTTCGTCATGTCTCTCGACCTTAGTTTCAGAATCTTGATTTTTTAATTCCATATCATAGCTAGCGTTGTTAGCTTCGATTCGCATGTTTGAACACAAAAATCCGATATCACACTCGCTAGGTATGACCATTTTAATTTACTCAAGGGCTCCTCTCAACTCACTCCTCAAATTTGCTAATTTCGTCATGTCTCTCGACCTAAGTTTCAAAATCTTGATTTTTTAATTCCATATCATAGCTAGCGTTGTTAGCTTCGATTCGCATGTTTGAACACAAAAATCCGATATCACACGAACCAGGTATGAACATTGTAATTTACCTACTAGCTCTTCTCAACTCCCTCCTCAAATTTGGAAATTTCGTCATGTCTCTCGACCTGAGTTTCAAAATCTTGATTGTTTAATTCCATATCATAGCTAGCGTTGTTAGCTTCGATTCGCATGTTTGAACACAAAAATCCGATATCACACGAGCCAGGTATGAACATTTTATTTCACTCACGCGCTCTTCCAACCTCACTCCTCAAATTTGGTAATTTCGTCATATCTCTCGCCTGGAGTTTCAAAATCTTGATTTTGTAATTCCATATCATAGCTAGCGTTGTTAGCTTCCATTCGCATGTTTGAACACAAAAATCCGATATCACACGAACCAGGTATGAACATTGTAATTTACTCAAGGGCTCCTCTCAACTCCCTCGTCAAGGTTGCTAATTTCGTCATGTCTCTCGACCTTAGTTTCAAAATCTTGATTTTTTTAATTCAATATCATAGCTAGCGTTGTTAGCTTCGATTCGCATGTTTGAACACAAAAATCCGATATCACACGAGCTAGGTATGAACATTTTTATTTACTCAAGGGCTCCTCTTAACTCCCTCGTCAAGGTTGCTAATTTCGTCATGTCTCTCGACGTTAGTTTCAAAATCTTGATTTTTTAATTCCATATCATAGCTAGCGTTGTTAGCTTCGATTCGCATGTTTGAACACAAAAATCAGATATCACGCGAGCCAGGTATGAACATTTTAATTTACTCAAGGGCTCCTCTCAACTCACTCCTCAAATTTGCTAATTTCGTCATGTCTCTCGACCTTAGTTTCAAAATCTTGATTTTTTAATTCCATATCATAGCTAGCGTTGTTAGCTTCGATTCGCATGTTTGAACACAAAAATCCGATATCACACGAGCCAGGTATGAACATTTTAATTTACTCAAGGGCTCCTCTCAACTCACTCCTCAAATTTGGTAATTTCGTCATGTCTCTCGACCTGAGTTTCAAAATCTTGATTTTTTAATTCCATATCATAGCTAGCGTTGTTAGCTTCGATTCGCATGTTTGAACACAAAAATCCGATATCACACGTGCTAGGTATAACCAATTTAATTTACTCAAGGGCTCCTCTCAACTCACTCCTCAAATTTGCTAATTTCGTCATGTCTCTCGACCTTAGTTTCAAAATCTTGATTTTTTAAATCCATATCATAGCTAGCGTTGTTGGCTTCGATTCGCATGTTTGAACACAAAAATCCGATATCACACGAGCCAGGTATGAACATTGTAGTTTACCTACTAGCTCTTCTCAACTCCCTCCTCAAATTTGCTAATTTCGTCATGTCTCTCGACCTTAGTTTCAAAATCTTGATTTTTTTAATTCCATATCATAGCTAGCGTTGTTAGCTTCGATTCGCATGTTTGAACACAAAAATCCGATATCACACGAGCTAGGTATGAACATTTTTATTTACTCAAGGGCTCCTCTTAACTCCATCGTCAAGGTTGCTAATTTCGTCATGTCTCTCGACCTTAGTTTCAAAATCTTGATTTTTTAATTCCATATCATAGCTAGCGTTGTTAGCTTCGATTCGCATGTTTGAACACAAAAATCCGATATCACACTCGCTAGGTATGACCATTTTAATTTACTCAAGGGCTCCTCTCAACTCACTCCTCAAATTTGCTAATTTCGTCATGTCTCTCGACCTAAGTTTCAAAATCTTGATTTTTTAATTCCATATCATAGCTAGCGTTGTTAGCTTCGATTCGCATGTTTGAACACAAAAATCCGATATCACACGAACCAGGTATGAACATTGTAATTTACCTACTAGCTCTTCTCAACTCCCTCCTCAAATTTGGAAATTTCGTCATGTCTCTCGACCTGAGTTTCAAAATCTTGATTGTTTAATTCCATATCATAGCTAGCGTTGTTAGCTTCGATTCGCATGTTTGAACACAAAAATCCGATATCACACGAGCCAGGTATGAACATTTTATTTCACTCACGCGCTCTTCCAACCTCACTCCTCAAATTTGGTAATTTCGTCATATCTCTCGCCTGGAGTTTCAAAATCTTGATTTTGTAATTCCATATCATAGCTAGCGTTGTTAGCTTCCATTCGCATGTTTGAACACAAAAATCCGATATCACACGAACCAGGTATGAACATTGTAATTTACTCAAGGGCTCCTCTCAACTCCCTCCTCAAATTTGGTAATTTCGTCATGTCTCTCGACCTTAGTTTCAAAATCTTGATTTTTTAAATCCATATCATAGCTAGCGTTGTTAGCTTCGATTCGCATGTTTGTACACAAAAATCCGATATCACACTCGCTAGGTATGAACATTTTAATTTACTCAAGGGCTCCTCTCAACTCACTCCTCAAATTTGCTAATTTCGTCATGTCTCTCGACCTTAATTTTAAAATCTTGATTTTTTAATTCCATATCATAGCTAGCGTTGTTAGCTTCGATTCGCATGTTTGAACACAAAAATCCGATATCACACGAGCCAGGTATGAACATTTTTATTCACTCACGCGCTCTTCCAACCTCACTCCTCAAATTTGGTAATTTCGTCATGTCTCTCGACTGGAGTTTCAAAATCTTGATTTTGTAATTCCATATCATAGCTAGCGTTGTTAGCTACGATTCACATGTTTGAACACAAAAATCCGATATCACACGAGCTAGGTATAAACATTTTAATTTACTCAAGGGCTCCTCTCAACTCACTCCTCAAATTTGCTAATTTCGTCATGTCTCTCGACCTTAGTTTCAAAGTCTTCATTTTGTAATTCCATATCATAGCTAGCGTTGTTAGCTTCGATTCGCATGTTTGAACACAAAAATCCGATATCACACGAGTTAGGTATCAACATTTTTATTTACTCAAGGGTTCATCTCAACTCCCTCGTCAAGGTTGCTACTTTCGTCATATCTCTCGACCTGAGTTTCAAAATCTTGATTTTTTCAATCCATATCATAGCTAGCGTTGTTGGCTTCGATTCGCATGTTTGAACAGAAAAATCCGATATCACACGAGCCAGGTATGAACATTGTAATTTACCTACTAGCACTTCTCAACTCACTCCTCAAATTTGGTAATTTCTTCATGTCTCTCGACCTTAGTTTCAAAATCTTGATTTTTTAATTCTATATCATAGCTAGCGTTGTTGGCTTCGATTCGCATGTTTGAACACAAAAATCCGATATCACACGAGCCAGGTATGAACATTTTAATTTACTCAAGGGCTCCTCTCAACTCCCTCCTCAAATTTTGTAATTTCGTCATGTCTCTCGACCTTAGTTTCAAAATCTTGATTTTTTAATTCCATATCATAGCTAGCGTTGTTAGCTTCGATTCGCATGTTTGAACACAAAAATCCGATATCACGCTCGCTAGGTATGAACATTTTAATTTACTCAACGGCTCATCTCAACTCACTCCTCAAATTTGGTAATTTCGTCATGCCTCTCGACCTGATTTTCAAAATTTTGATTTTTTAATTCCATATCATAGCTAGCGTAGTTAGCTTCGATTCGCATGTTTGAACACAAAAATCCGATATCACACGAGCCAGGTATGAACATTTTAATTTACTCAAGGGCTCCTCTCAACTCAGTCCTCAAATTTGCTAATTTCGTCATGTCTCTCGACCTTATTTTCAAAATCTTGATTTTTTAATCCCATATCATAGCTAGCGTTGTTAGCTTCGATTCGCATGTTTGAACACAAAAATCCGATATCACACGAGCTAGGTATAAACATTTTAATTTACTCAAGGGCTCCTCTCAACTCACTCCTCAAATTTGCTAATTTCGTCATGTCTCTCGACCTTAGTTTCAAAGTCTTCATTTTGTAATTCCATATCATAGCTAGCGTTGTTAGCTTCGATTCGCATGTTTGAACACAAAAATCCGATATCACACGAGCCAGGTATGAACATTTTAATTTACTCAAGGGCTCCTCTCAACTCCCTCGTCAAGGTTGCTAATTTCGTCATATCTCTCGACCTGAGTTTCAAAATCTTGATTTTTTCAATCCATATCATAGCTAGCGTTGTTGGCTTCGATTCGCATGTTTGAACAGAAAAATCCGATATCACACGAGCCAGGTATGAACATTGTAATTTACCTACTAGCACTTCTCAACTCACTCCTCAAATTTGGTAATTTCGTCATGTCTCTCCACCTGAGTTTCAAAATCTTGATTTTTTAATTCCATATCATAGCTAGCGTTATTGGCTTCGATTCGCATGTTTGAACACAAAAATCCGATATCACACGAGCCAGGTATGAACATTTTAATTTACTCAAGGGCTCCTCTCAACTCCCTCCTCAAATTTGCTAATTTCGTCATATCTCTCGACCTTAGTTTCAAAATCTTGATTTTTTCAATCCATATCATAGGTAGCGTTGTTGGCTTCGATTCGCATGTTTGAACACAAAAATCCGATATCACACTCGCTAGGTATGAACATTTTAATTTACTCAAGGGCTTCTCTCAACTCACCCCTCAAACTTGCTAATTTCTTCATGTCTCTCGACCTGAGTATCAAAATCTTGATTTTTTAATTCCATATCATAGCTAGGGTTGTTAGCTTTGATTCGCATGTTTGAACACAAAAATCCGATATCACACGAGCCAGGTATGAACATTTTAATTTACTCAAGGGCTCCTCTCAACTCCCTCCTCAAATTTTGTAATTTCGTCATGTCTCTCAACCTGGGTTTCAAAATCTTGATTTTTTAATTCCATATCATAGCTAGCGTTGTTAGCTTCGATTTGCATGTTTGAACACAAAAATCCGATATCACACTCGCTAGGTATGAACATTTTAATTTACTCAAGGGCTCCTCTCAACTCACTCCTCAAATTTGCTAATTTCGTCATGTCTCTCGACCTTAGTTTCAAAATCTTGATTTTTTAATTCCATACCATAGCTAGCGTTGTTAGCTTCGATTTGCATGTTTGAACACAAAAATCCGATATCACACTCGCTAGGTATGAACATTTTAATTTACTCAAGGGCTCCTCTCAACTCACTCCTCAAATTTGCTAATTTCGTCATGTCTCTCGACCTGAGTTTCAAAATCTTGATTTTTTAATTCCATATGATAGCTAGCGTTGTTAGCTTCGATTCGCATGTTTGAACACAAAAATCCGATATCACACGTGCTAGGTATAACCATTTTAATTTAATCAAGGGCTCCTCTCAACTCCCTCGTCAAGGTTGCTAATTTCGTCATATCTCTCGACCTGAGTTTCAAAATCTTGATTTTTTAAATCCATATCATAGCTAGCGTTGTTGGCTTCGATTCGCATGTTTGAACACAAAAATCCGATATCACACGAGCCAGGTATGAACATTGTAATTTACCTACTAGCTCTTCTCAACTCCCTCCTCAAATTTGGTAATTTCGTCATGTCTCTCGACCTGAGTTTCAAAATCTTGATTTTTTAATTCCATATCATAGCTAGCGTTGTTAGCTTCGATTCGCATGTTTGAACACAAAAATCCGATATCACACGAGCTAGGTATGAACATTTTTATTTACTCAAGGGCTCCTCTCAACTCGCTCCTCAAATTTTGTAATTTCGTCATGTCTCTCGACCTGGGTTTCAAAATCTTGATTTTTTAATTCCATATCATAGCTAGCGTTGTTAGCTTCGATTCGCATGTTTGTAGACAAAAATCCGATATCACACGAGCCAGGTATGAACATTGTAATTTACCTACTAGCTCTTCTCAACTCCCTCATCAAATTTGGTAATTTCGTCATGTCTCTCGACCTGAGTTTCAAAATCTTGATTTTTTAATTCCATATCATAGCTAGCGTTGTTAGCTTCGATTCGCATGTTTGTACACAAAAATCCGATATCACACTCGCTAGGTATGAACATTTTAATTTACTCAAGGGCTCCTCTCACCTCACTCCTCAAATTTGCTAATTTCGTCATGTCTCTTGACCTGAGTTTCAAAATCTTGATTTTTTATTCCATATCATAGCTAGCGTTGTTAGCTTCGATGCGCATGTTTGAACACAAAAATCCGATATCACACGAGCCAGGTATGAACATTTTAATTTACTCAAGGGCTCCTCTCAACTCCATCCTCAAATTTGCTAATTTCGTCATGTCTCTCGACCTTAGTTTCAAAATCTTGATTTTTTAATTCCATATCATAGCTAGCGTTGTTAGCTTCGATTCGCATGTTTGAACACAAAAATCCGATATCACACGAGTTAGGTATCAACATTTTTATTTACTCAAGGGTTCCTCTCAACTCCCTCGTCAAGGTTGCTAATTTCGTCATATCTCTCGACCTGAGTTTCAAAATCTTGATTTTTTTAATCCATATCATAGCTAGCGTTGTTGGCTTCGATTCGAATGTTTGAACACAAAAATCCGATATCACACGAGCCAGGTATGAACATTGTAATTTACCTACTAGCTCTTCTCAACTCCCTCCTCAAATTTGCTAATTTCGTCATGTCTCTCGACCTGAGTTTCAAAATCTTGATTTTTTAATTCCATATCATAGCTAGCGTTGTTAGCTTCGATTCGCATGTTTGTACACAAAAATCCGATATCACACTCGCTAGGTATGAACATTTTAATTTACTCAAGGGCTCCTCTCACCTCACTCCTCAAATTTGCTAATTTCGTCATGTCTCTTGACCTGAGTTTCAAAATCTTGATTTTTTATTCCATATCATAGCTAGCGTTGTTAGCTTCGATTCGCATGTTTGAACACAAAAATCCGATATCACACGAGCCAGGTATGAACATTTTAATTCACTCACGCAATCTTCCAACCTCACTCCTCAAATTTGCTAATTTCGTCATGTCTCTCGACCTTAGTTTCAAAATCTTGATTTTTTAATTCCATATCATAGCTAGCGTTGTTAGCTTCGATTCGCATGTTTGAACACAAAAATCCGATATCACACGAGTTAGGTATCAACATTTTTATTTACTCAAGGGTTCCTCTCAACTCCCTCGTCAAGGTTGCTAATTTCGTCATATCTCTCGACCTGAGTTTCAAAATCTTGATTTTTTAAATCCATATCATAGCTAGCGTTGTTGGCTTCGATTCGCATGTTTGAACACAAAAATCCGATATCACACGAGCCAGGTATGAACATTGTAATTTACCTACTAGCTCTTCTCAACTCCCTCCTCAAATTTGCTAATTTCGTCATGTCTCTCCACCTGAGTTTCAAAATCTTGATTTTTTAATTCCATATCATAGCTAGCGTTGTTAGCTTCGATTCGCATGTTTGTACACAAAAATCCGATATCACACTCGCTAGGTATGAACATTTTAATTTACTCAAGGGCTTCTCTCAACTCACCCCTCAAACTTGCTAATTTCTTCATGTCTCTCGACCTGAGTTTCAAAATCTTGATTTTTTAATTCCATATCATAGCTAGCATTGTTAGCTTTGATTCGCATGTTTGAACACAAAAATCCGATATCACACGAGCCAGGTATGAACATTTTAATTTACTCAAGGGCTCCTCTCAACTCCCTCCTCAAATTTTGTAATTTCGTCATGTCTCTCGACCTGGGTTTCAAAATCTTGATTTTTTAATTCCATATCATAGCTAGCGTTGTTAGCTTCGATTCGCATGTTTGAACACAAAAATCCGATATCACACGAGCTAGGTATGAACATTTTAATTTACTCAAGGGCTCCTCTCAACTCCCTCCTCAAATTTTGTAATTTCGTCATGTCTCTCGACCTGGGTTTCAAAATCTTGATTTTTTAATTCCATATCATAGCTAGCGTTGTTAGCTTCGATTCGCATGTTTGAACACAAAAATCCGATATCACACGAGCCAGGTATGAACATTTTAATTTACTCAAGGGCTCCTCTCAACTCACTCCTCAAATTTGCTAATTTCGTCATGTCTCTCGACCTTAGTTTCAAAATCTTGATTTTTTAATTCCATATCATAGCTAGCGTTGTTAGCTTCGATTCGCATGTTTGAACACAAAAATCCGATATCACACGAGCCAGGTATGAACATTTTCATTTACTCAAGGGCTCCTCTCAACTCCCTCCTCAAATTTGCTAATTTCGTCATGTCTCTCGACCTTAGTTTCAAAATCTTGATTTTTAAATTCCATATCATAGCTAGCGTTGTTAGCTTCGATTCGCATGTTTGGACACAAAAATCCGATATCACACGAGCCAGGTATGAACCAATTTAATTTACTCAAGGGCTCCTCTCAACTCACTCCTCAAATTTGCTAATTTCGTCATGTCTCTCGACCTTAGTTTCAAAATCTTGATTTTTTAATTCCATATCATAGCTAGCGTTGTTGGCTTCGATTCGCATGTTTGAACACAAAAATCCGATATCACACGAGCCAGGTATGAACATTGTAATTTACCTACTAGCTCCTCTCAACTCCCTCCTCAAATTTGCTAATTTCGTCATGTCTCTCCACCTGAGTTTCAAAATCTTGATTTTTTAATTCCATATCATAGCTAGCGTTGTTAGCTTCGATTCGCATGTTTGTACACAAAAATCCGATATCACACTCGCTAGGTATGAACATTTTAATTTACTCAAGGGCTTCTCTCAACTCACCCCTCAAACTTGCTAATTTCTTCATGTCTCTCGACCTGAGTTTCAAAATCTTGATTTTTTAATTCCATATCATAGCTAGCATTGTTAGCTTTGATTCGCATGTTTGAACACAAAAATCCGATATCACACGAGCCAGGTATGAACATTTTAATTTACTCAAGGGCTCCTCTCAACTCCCTCCTCAAATTTTGTAATTTCGTCATGTCTCTCGACCTGGGTTTCAAAATCTTGATTTTTTAATTCCATATCATAGCTAGCGTTGTTAGCTTCGATTCGCATGTTTGAACACAAAAATCCGATATCACACGAGCTAGGTATGAACATTTTAATTTACTCAAGGGCTCCTCTCAACTCCCTCCTCAAATTTTGTAATTTCGTCATGTCTCTCGACCTGGGTTTCAAAATCTTGATTTTTTAATTCCATATCATAGCTAGCGTTGTTAGCTTCGATTCGCATGTTTGAACACAAAAATCCGATATCACACGAGCCAGGTATGAACATTTTAATTTACTCAAGGGCTCCTCTCAACTCACTCCTCAAATTTGCTAATTTCGTCATGTCTCTCGACCTTAGTTTCAAAATCTTGATTTTTTAATTCCATATCATAGCTAGCGTTGTTAGCTTCGATTCGCATGTTTGAACACAAAAATCCGATATCACACGAGCCAGGTATGAACATTTTCATTTACTCAAGGGCTCCTCTCAACTCCCTCCTCAAATTTGCTAATTTCGTCATGTCTCTCGACCTTAGTTTCAAAGTCTTCATTTTGTAATTCCATATCATAGCTAGCGTTGTTAGCTTCGATTCGCATGTTTGAACACAAAAATCCGATATCACACGAGTTAGGTATCAACATTTTTATTTACTCAAGGGTTCATCTCAACTCCCTCGTCAAGGTTGCTACTTTCGTCATATCTCTCGACCTGAGTTTCAAAATCTTGATTTTTTGAATCCATATCATAGCTAGCGTTGTTGGCTTCGATTCGCATGTTTGAACAGAAAAATCCGATATCACACGAGCCAGGTATGAACATTGTAATTTACCTACTAGCACTTCTCAACTCACTCCTCAAATTTGGTAATTTCGTCATGTCTCTCCACCTGAGTTTCAAAATCTTGATTTTTTAATTCCATATCATAGCTAGCGTTATTGGCTTCGATTCGCATGTTTGAACACAAAAATCCGATATCACACGAGCCAGGTATGAACATTTTAATTTACTCAAGGGCTCCTCTCAACTCCCTCCTCAAATTTGCTAATTTCGTCATATCTCTCGACCTTAGTTTCAAAATCTTGATTTTTTCAATCCATATCATAGGTAGCGTTGTTGGCTTCGATTCGCATGTTTGAACACAAAAATCCGATATCACACTCGCTAGGTATGAACATTTTAATTTACTCAAGGGCTTCTCTCAACTCACCCCTCAAAATTGCTAATTTCTTCATGTCTCTCGACCTGAGTATCAAAATCTTGATTTTTTAATTCCATATCATAGCTAGGGTTGTTAGCTTTGATTCGCATGTTTGAACACAAAAATCCGATATCACACGAGCCAGGTATGAACATTTTAATTTACTCAAGGGCTCCTCTCAACTCCCTCCTCAAATTTTGTAATTTCGTCATGTCTCTCAACCTGGGTTTCAAAATCTTGATTTTTTAATTCCATATCATAGCTAGCGTTGTTAGCTTCGATTTGCATGTTTGAACACAAAAATCCGATATCACACTCGCTAGGTATGAACATTTTAATTTACTCAAGGGCTCCTCTCAACTCACTCCTCAAATTTGCTAATTTCGTCATGTCTCTCGACCTTAGTTTCAAAATCTTGATTTTTTAATTCCATACCATAGCTAGCGTTGTTAGCTTCGATTTGCATGTTTGAACACAAAAATCCGATATCACACTCGCTAGGTATGAACATTTTAATTTACTCAAGGGCTCCTCTCAACTCACTCCTCAAATTTGCTAATTTCGTCATGTCTCTCGACCTGAGTTTCAAAATCTTGATTTTTTAATTCCATATGATAGCTAGCGTTGTTAGCTTCGATTCGCATGTTTGAACACAAAAATCCGATATCACACGTGCTAGGTATAACCATTTTAATTTAATCAAGGGCTCCTCTCAACTCCCTCGTCAAGGTTGCTAATTTCGTCATATCTCTCGACCTGAGTTTCAAAATCTTGATTTTTTAAATCCATATCATAGCTAGCGTTGTTGGCTTCGATTCGCATGTTTGAACACAAAAATCCGATATCACACGAGCCAGGTATGAACATTGTAATTTACCTACTAGCTCTTCTCAACTCCCTCCTCAAATTTGGTAATTTCGTCATGTCTCTCGACCTGAGTTTCAAAATCTTGATTTTTTAATTCCATATCATAGCTAGCGTTGTTAGCTTCGATTCGCATGTTTGAACACAAAAATCCGATATCACACGAGCTAGGTATGAACATTTTTATTTACTCAAGGGCTCCTCTCAACTCGCTCCTCAAATTTTGTAATTTCGTCATGTCTCTCGACCTGGGTTTCAAAATCTTGATTTTTTAATTCCATATCATAGCTAGCGTTGTTAGCTTCGATTCGCATGTTTGTAGACAAAAATCCGATATCACACGAGCCAGGTATGAACATTGTAATTTACCTACTAGCTCTTCTCAACTCCCTCATCAAATTTGGTAATTTCGTCATGTCTCTCGACCTGAGTTTCAAAATCTTGATTTTTTAATTCCATATCATAGCTAGCGTTGTTAGCTTCGATTCGCATGTTTGTACACAAAAATCCGATATCACACTCGCTAGGTATGAACATTTTAATTTACTCAAGGGCTCCTCTCACCTCACTCCTCAAATTTGCTAATTTCGTCATGTCTCTTGACCTGAGTTTCAAAATCTTGATTTTTTATTCCATATCATAGCTAGCGTTGTTAGCTTCGATGCGCATGTTTGAACACAAAAATCCGATATCACACGAGCCAGGTATGAACATTTTAATTTACTCAAGGGCTCCTCTCAACTCCATCCTCAAATTTGCTAATTTCGTCATGTCTCTCGACCTTAGTTTCAAAATCTTGATTTTTTAATTCCATATCATAGCTAGCGTTGTTAGCTTCGATTCGCATGTTTGAACACAAAAATCCGATATCACACGAGTTAGGTATCAACATTTTTATTTACTCAAGGGTTCCTCTCAACTCCCTCGTCAAGGTTGCTAATTTCGTCATATCTCTCGACCTGAGTTTCAAAATCTTGATTTTTGTAATCCATATCATAGCTAGCGTTGTTGGCTTCGATTCGAATGTTTGAACACAAAAATCCGATATCACACGAGCCAGGTATGAACATTGTAATTTACCTACTAGCTCTTCTCAACTCCCTCCTCAAATTTGCTAATTTCGTCATGTCTCTCGACCTGAGTTTCAAAATCTTGATTTTTTAATTCCATATCATAGCTAGCGTTGTTAGCTTCGATTCGCATGTTTGTACACAAAAATCCGATATCACACTCGCTAGGTATGAACATTTTAATTTACTCAAGGGCTCCTCTCACCTCACTCCTCAAATTTGCTAATTTCGTCATGTCTCTTGACCTGAGTTTCAAAATCTTGATTTTTTATTCCATATCATAGCTAGCGTTGTTAGCTTCGATTCGCATGTTTGAACACAAAAATCCGATATCACACGAGCCAGGTATGAACATTTTAATTCACTCACGCAATCTTCCAACCTCACTCCTCAAATTTGCTAATTTCGTCATGTCTCTCGACCTTAGTTTCAAAATCTTGATTTTTTAATTCCATATCATAGCTAGCGTTGTTAGCTTCGATTCGCATGTTTGAACACAAAAATCCGATATCACACGAGTTAGGTATCAACATTTTTATTTACTCAAGGGTTCCTCTCAACTCCCTCGTCAAGGTTGCTAATTTCGTCATATCTCTCGACCTGAGTTTCAAAATCTTGATTTTTTAAATCCATATCATAGCTAGCGTTGTTGGCTTCGATTCGCATGTTTGAACACAAAAATCCGATATCACACGAGCCAGGTATGAACATTGTAATTTACCTACTAGCTCTTCTCAACTCCCTCCTCAAATTTGCTAATTTCGTCATGTCTCTCCACCTGAGTTTCAAAATCTTGATTTTTTAATTCCATATCATAGCTAGCGTTGTTAGCTTCGATTCGCATGTTTGTACACAAAAATCCGATATCACACTCGCTAGGTATGAACATTTTAATTTACTCAAGGGCTTCTCTCAACTCACCCCTCAAACTTGCTAATTTCTTCATGTCTCTCGACCTGAGTTTCAAAATCTTGATTTTTTAATTCCATATCATAGCTAGCATTGTTAGCTTTGATTCGCATGTTTGAACACAAAAATCCGATATCACACGAGCCAGGTATGAACATTTTAATTTACTCAAGGGCTCCTCTCAACTCCCTCCTCAAATTTTGTAATTTCGTCATGTCTCTCGACCTGGGTTTCAAAATCTTGATTTTTTAATTCCATATCATAGCTAGCGTTGTTAACTTCGATTCGCATGTTTGAACACAAAAATCCGATATCACACGAGCTAGGTATGAACATTTTAATTTACTCAAGGGCTCCTCTCAACTCCCTCCTCAAATTTTGTAATTTCGTCATGTCTCTCGACCTGGGTTTCAAAATCTTGATTTTTTAATTCCATATCATAGCTAGCGTTGTTAGCTTCGATTCGCATGTTTGAACACAAAAATCCGATATCACACGAGCCAGGTATGAACATTTTAATTTACTCAAGGGCTCCTCTCAACTCACTCCTCAAATTTGCTAATTTCGTCATGTCTCTCGACCTTAGTTTCAAAATCTTGATTTTTTAATTCCATATCATAGCTAGCGTTGTTAGCTTCGATTCGCATGTTTGAACACAAAAATCCGATATCACACGAGCCAGGTATGAACATTTTCATTTACTCAAGGGCTCCTCTCAACTCCCTCCTCAAATTTGCTAATTTCGTCATGTCTCTCGACCTTAGTTTCAAAGTCTTCATTTTGTAATTCCATATCATAGCTAGCGTTGTTAGCTTCGATTCGCATGTTTGAACACAAAAATCCGATATCACACGAGTTAGGTATCAACATTTTTATTTACTCAAGGGTTCATCTCAACTCCCTCGTCAAGGTTGCTACTTTCGTCATATCTCTCGACCTGAGTTTCAAAATCTTGATTTTTTGAATCCATATCATAGCTAGCGTTGTTGGCTTCGATTCGCATGTTTGAACAGAAAAATCCGATATCACACGAGCCAGGTATGAACATTGTAATTTACCTACTAGCACTTCTCAACTCACTCCTCAAATTTGGTAATTTCTTCATGTCTCTCGACCTTAGTTTCAAAATCTTGATTTTTTAATTCTATATCATAGCTAGCGTTGTTGGCTTCGATTCGCATGTTTGAACACAAAAATCCGATATCACACGAGCCAGGTATGAACATTTTAATTTACTCAAGGGCTCCTCTCAACTCCCTCCTCAAATTTTGTAATTTCGTCATGTCTCTCGACCTTAGTTTCAAAATCTTGATTTTTTAATTCCATATCATAGCTAGCGTTGTTAGCTTCGATTCGCATGTTTGAACACAAAAATCCGATATCACGCTCGCTAGGTATGAACATTTTAATTTACTCAACGGCTCCTCTCAACTCACTCCTCAAATTTGGTAATTTCGTCATGCCTGTCGACCTGATTTTCAAAATTTTGATTTTTTAATTCCATATCATAGCTAGCGTAGTTAGCTTCGATTCGCATGTTTGAACACAAAAATCCGATATCACACGAGCCAGGTATGAACATTTTAATTTACTCAAGGGCTCCTCTCAACTCAGTCCTCAAATTTGCTAATTTCGTCATGTCTCTCGACCTTATTTTCAAAATCTTGATTTTTTAATCCCATATCATAGCTAGCGTTGTTAGCTTCGATTTGCATGTTTGAACACAAAAATCCGATATCACACGAGCTAGGTATAAACATTTTAATTTACTCAAGGGCTCCTCTCAACTCACTCCTCAAATTTGCTAATTTCGTCATGTCTCTCGACCTTAGTTTCAAAGTCTTCATTTTGTAATTCCATATCATAGCTAGCGTTGTTAGCTTCGATTCGCATGTTTGAACACAAAAATCCGATATCACACGAGCCAGGTATGAACATTTTAATTTACTCAAGGGCTCCTCTCAACTCCCTCGTCAAGGTTGCTAATTTCGTCATATCGCTCGACCTGAGTTTCAAAATCTTGATTTTTTCAATCCATATCATAGCTAGCGTTGTTGGCTTCGATTCGCATGTTTGAACAGAAAAATCCGATATCACACGAGCCAGGTATGAACATTGTAATTTACCTACTAGCACTTCTCAACTCACTCCTCAAATTTGGTAATTTCGTCATGTCTCTCCACTTGAGTTTCAAAATCTTGATTTTTTAATTCCATATCATAGCTAGCGTTATTGGCTTCGATTCGCATGTTTGAACACAAAAATCCGATATCACACGAGCCAGGTATGAACATTTTAATTTACTCAAGGGCTCCTCTCAACTCCCTCCTCAAATTTTGTAATTTCGTCATGTCTCTCGACCTTAGTTTCAAAATCTTGATTTTTTCAATCCATATCATAGCTAGCGTTGTTGGCTTCGATTCGCATGTTTGAACACAAAAATCCGATATCACACTCGCTAGGTATGAACATTTTAATTTACTCAAGGGCTTCTCTCAACTCACCCCTCAAACTTGCTAATTTCTTCATGTCTCTCGACCTGAGTTTCAAAATCTTGATTTTTTAATTCCATATCATAGCTAGCGTTGTTAGCTTTGATTCGCATGTTTGAACACAAAAATCCGATATCACACGAGCCAGGTATGAACATTTTAATTTACTCAAGGGCTCCTCTCAACTCCCTCCTCAAATTTTGTAATTTCGTCATGTCTCTCAACCTGGGTTTCAAAATCTTGATTTTTTAATTCCATATCATAGCTAGCGTTGTTAGCTTCGATTTGCATGTTTGAACACAAAAATCCGATATCACACTCGCTAGGTATGAACATTTTAATTTACTCAAGGGCTCCTCTCAACTCACTCCTCAAATTTGCTAATTTCGTCATGTCTCTCGACCTTAGTTTCAAAATCTTGATTTTTTAATTCCATACCATAGCTAGCGTTGTTAGCTTCGATTTGCATGTTTGAACACAAAAATCCGATATCACACTCGCTAGGTATGAACATTTTAATTTACTCAAGGGCTCCTCTCAACTCACTCCTCAAATTTGCTAATTTCGTCATGTCTCTCGACCTGAGTTTCAAAATCTTGATTTTTTAATTCCATATGATAGCTAGCGTTGTTAGCTTCGATTCGCATGTTTGAACACAAAAATCCGATATCACACGTGCTAGGTATAACCATTTTAATTTAATCAAGGGCTCCTCTCAACTCCCTCGTCAAGGTTGCTAATTTCGTCATATCTCTCGACCTGAGTTTCAAAATCTTGATTTTTTAAATCCATATCATAGCTAGCGTTGTTGGCTTCGATTCGCATGTTTGAACACAAAAATCCGATATCACACGAGCCAGGTATGAACATTGTAATTTACCTACTAGCTCTTCTCAACTCCATCCTCAAATTTGGTAATTTCGTCATGTCTCTCGACCTGAGTTTCAAAATCTTGATTTTTTAATTCCATATCATAGCTAGCGTTGTTAGCTTCGATTCGCATGTTTGAACACAAAAATCCGATATCACACGAGCTAGGTATGAACATTTTTATTTACTCAAGGGCTCCTCTCAACTCGCTCCTCAAATTTTGTAATTTCGTCATGTCTCTCGACCTGGGTTTCAAAATCTTGATTTTTTAATTCCATATCATAGCTAGCGTTGTTAGCTTCGATTCGCATGTTTGTAGACAAAAATCCGATATCACACGAGCCAGGTATGAACATTGTAATTTACCTACTAGCTCTTCTCAACTCCCTCATCAAATTTGGTAATTTCGTCATGTCTCTCGACCTGAGTTTCAAAATCTTGATTTTTTAATTCCATATCATAGCTAGCGTTGTTAGCTTCGATTCGCATGTTTGTACACAAAAATCCGATATCACACTCGCTAGGTATGAACATTTTAATTTACTCAAGGGCTCCTCTCACCTCACTCCTCAAATTTGCTAATTTCGTCATGTCTCTTGACCTGAGTTTCAAAATCTTGATTTTTTATTCCATATCATAGCTAGCGTTGTTAGCTTCGATGCGCATGTTTGAACACAAAAATCCGATATCACACGAGCCAGGTATGAACATTTTAATTTACTCAAGGGCTCCTCTCAACTTCCTCCTCAAATTTGCTAATTTCGTCATGTCTCTCGACCTTAGTTTCAAAATCTTGATTTTTTAATTCCATATCATAGCTAGCGTTGTTAGCTTCGATTCGCATGTTTGAACACAAAAATCCGATATCACACGAGTTAGGTATCAACATTTTTATTTACTCAAGGGTTCCTCTCAACTCCCTCGTCAAGGTTGCTAATTTCGTCATATCTCTCGACCTGAGTTTCAAAATCTTGATTTTTTAAATCCATATCATAGCTAGCGTTGTTGGCTTCGATTCGAATGTTTGAACACAAAAATCCGATATCACACGAGCCAGGTATGAACATTGTAATTTACCTACTAGCTCTTCTCAACTCCCTCCTCAAATTTGCTAATTTCGTCATGTCTCTCGACCTGAGTTTCAAAATCTTGATTTTTTAATTCCATATCATAGCTAGCGTTGTTAGCTTCGATTCGCATGTTTGTACACAAAAATCCGATATCACACTCGCTAGGTATGAACATTTTAATTTACTCAAGGGCTCCTCTCACCTCACTCCTCAAATTTGCTAATTTCGTCATGTCTCTTGACCTGAGTTTCAAAATCTTGATTTTTTATTCCATATCATAGCTAGCGTTGTTAGCTTCGATTCGCATGTTTGAACACAAAAATCCGATATCACACGAGCCAGGTATGAACATTTTAATTCACTCACGCAATCTTCCAACCTCACTCCTCAAATTTGCTAATTTCGTCATGTCTCTCGACCTTAGTTTCAAAATCTTGATTTTTTAATTCCATATCATAGCTAGCGTTGTTAGCTTCGATTCGCATGTTTGAACACAAAAATCCGATATCACACGAGTTAGGTATCAACATTTTTATTTACTCAAGGGTTCCTCTCAACTCCCTCGTCAAGGTTGCTAATTTCGTCATATCTCTCGACCTGAGTTTCAAAATCTTGATTTTTTAAATCCATATCATAGCTAGCGTTGTTGGCTTCGATTCGAATGTTTGAACACAAAAATCCGATATCACACGAGCCAGGTATGAACATTGTAATTTACCTACTAGCTCTTCTCAACTCCCTCCTCAAATTTGCTAATTTCGTCATGTCTCTCGACCTGAGTTTCAAAATCTTGATTTTTTAATTCCATATCATAGCTAGCGTTGTTAGCTTCGATTCGCATGTTTGTACACAAAAATCCGATATCACACTCGCTAGGTATGAACATTTTAATTTACTCAAGGGCTCCTCTCACCTCACTCCTCAAATTTGCTAATTTCGTCATGTCTCTTGACCTGAGTTTCAAAATCTTGATTTTTTATTCCATATCATAGCTAGCGTTGTTAGCTTCGATTCGCATGTTTGAACACAAAAATCCGATATCACACGAGCCAGGTATGAACATTTTAATTCACTCACGCAATCTTCCAACCTCACTCCTCAAATTTGCTAATTTCGTCATGTCTCTCGACCTTAGTTTCAAAATCTTGATTTTTTAATTCCATATCATAGCTAGCGTTGTTAGCTTCGATTCGCATGTTTGAACACAAAAATCCGATATCACACGAGTTAGGTATCAACATTTTTATTTACTCAAGGGTTCCTCTCAACTCCCTCGTCAAGGTTGCTAATTTCGTCATATCTCTCGACCTGAGTTTCAAAATCTTGATTTTTTAAATCCATATCATAGCTAGCTTTGTTGGCTTCGATTCGCATGTTTGAACACAAAAATCCGATATCACACGAGCCAGGTATGAACATTGTAATTTACCTACTAGCTCTTCTCAACTCCCTCCTCAAATTTGCTAATTTCGTCATGTCTCTCCACCTGAGTTTCAAAATCTTGATTTTTTAATTCCATATCATAGCTAGCGTTGTTAGCTTCGATTCGCATGTTTGTACACAAAAATCCGATATCACACTCGCTAGGTATGAACATTTTAATTTACTCAAGGGCTTCTCTCAACTCACCCCTCAAACTTGCTAATTTCTTCATGTCTCTCGACCTGAGTTTCAAAATCTTGATTTTTTAATTCCATATCATAGCTAGCATTGTTAGCTTTGATTCGCATGTTTGAACACAAAAATCCGATATCACACGAGCCAGGTATGAACATTTTAATTTACTCAAGGGCTCCTCTCAACTCCCTCCTCAAATTTTGTAATTTCGTCATGTCTCTCGACCTGGGTTTCAAAATCTTGATTTTTTAATTCCATATCATAGCTAGCGTTGTTAGCTTCGATTCGCATGTTTGAACACAAAAATCCGATATCACACTCGCTAGGTATGAACATTTTAATTTACTCAAGGGCTCCTCTCAACTCACTCCTCAAATTTGCTAATTTCGTCATGTCTCTCGACCTTAGTTTCAAAATCTTGATTTTTTAATTCCATACCATAGCTAGCGTTGTTAGCTTCGATTTGCATGTTTGAACACAAAAATCCGATATCACACTCGCTAGGTATGAACATTTTAATTTACTCAAGGGCTCCTCTCAACTCACTCCTCAAATTTGCTAATTTCGTCATGTCTCTCGACCTGAGTTTCAAAATCTTGATTTTTTAATTCCATATGATAGCTAGCGTTGTTAGCTTCGATTCGCATGTTTGAACACAAAAATCCGATATCACACGTGCTAGGTATAACCATTTTAATTTAATCAAGGGCTCCTCTCAACTCCCTCGTCAAGGTTGCTAATTTCGTCATATCTCTCGACCTGAGTTTCAAAATCTTGATTTTTTAAATCCATATCATAGCTAGCGTTGTTGGCTTCGATTCGCATGTTTGAACACAAAAATCCGATATCACACGAGCCAGGTATGAACATTGTAATTTACCTACTAGCTCTTCTCAACTCCATCCTCAAATTTGGTAATTTCGTCATGTCTCTCGACCTGAGTTTCAAAATCTTGATTTTTTAATTCCATATCATAGCTAGCGTTGTTAGCTTCGATTCGCATGTTTGAACACAAAAATCCGATATCACACGAGCTAGGTATGAACATTTTTATTTACTCAAGGGCTCCTCTCAACTCGCTCCTCAAATTTTGTAATTTCGTCATGTCTCTCGACCTGGGTTTCAAAATCTTGATTTTTTAATTCCATATCATAGCTAGCGTTGTTAGCTTCGATTCGCATGTTTGTAGACAAAAATCCGATATCACACGAGCCAGGTATGAACATTGTAATTTACCTACTAGCTCTTCTCAACTCCCTCATCAAATTTGGTAATTTCGTCATGTCTCTCGACCTGAGTTTCAAAATCTTGATTTTTTAATTCCATATCATAGCTAGCGTTGTTAGCTTCGATTCGCATGTTTGTACACAAAAATCCGATATCACACTCGCTAGGTATGAACATTTTAATTTACTCAAGGGCTCCTCTCACCTCACTCCTCAAATTTGCTAATTTCGTCATGTCTCTTGACCTGAGTTTCAAAATCTTGATTTTTTATTCCATATCATAGCTAGCGTTGTTAGCTTCGATGCGCATGTTTGAACACAAAAATCCGATATCACACGAGCCAGGTATGAACATTTTAATTTACTCAAGGGCTCCTCTCAACTTCCTCCTCAAATTTGCTAATTTCGTCATGTCTCTCGACCTTAGTTTCAAAATCTTGATTTTTTAATTCCATATCATAGCTAGCGTTGTTAGCTTCGATTCGCATGTTTGAACACAAAAATCCGATATCACACGAGTTAGGTATCAACATTTTTATTTACTCAAGGGTTCCTCTCAACTCCCTCGTCAAGGTTGCTAATTTCGTCATATCTCTCGACCTGAGTTTCAAAATCTTGATTTTTTAAATCCATATCATAGCTAGCGTTGTTGGCTTCGATTCGCATGTTTGAACACAAAAATCCGATATCACACGAGCCAGGTATGAACATTGTAATTTACCTACTAGCTCTTCTCAACTCCCTCCTCAAATTTGCTAATTTCGTCATGTCTCTCGACCTGAGTTTCAAAATCTTGATTTTTTAATTCCATATCATAGCTAGCGTTGTTAGCTTCGATTCGCATGTTTGTACACAAAAATCCGATATCACACTCGCTAGGTATGAACATTTTAATTTACTCAAGGGCTCCTCTCACCTCACTCCTCAAATTTGCTAATTTCGTCATGTCTCTTGACCTGAGTTTCAAAATCTTGATTTTTTATTCCATATCATAGCTAGCGTTGTTAGCTTCGATTCGCATGTTTGAACACAAAAATCCGATATCACACGAGCCAGGTATGAACATTTTAATTCACTCACGCAATCTTCCAACCTCACTCCTCAAATTTGCTAATTTCGTCATGTCTCTCGACCTTAGTTTCAAAATCTTGATTTTTTAATTCCATATCATAGCTAGCGTTGTTAGCTTCGATTCGCATGTTTGAACACAAAAATCCGATATCACACGAGTTAGGTATCAACATTTTTATTTACTCAAGGGTTCCTCTCAACTCCCTCGTCAAGGTTGCTAATTTCGTCATATCTGTCGACCTGAGTTTCAAAATCTTGATTTTTTAAATCCATATCATAGCTAGCTTTGTTGGCTTCGATTCGCATGTTTGAACACAAAAATCCGATATCACACGAGCCAGGTATGAACATTGTAATTTACCTACTAGCTCTTCTCAACTCCCTCCTCAAATTTGCTAATTTCGTCATGTCTCTCCACCTGAGTTTCAAAATCTTGATTTTTTAATTCCATATCATAGCTAGCGTTGTTAGCTTCGATTCGCATGTTTGTACACAAAAATCCGATATCACACTCGCTAGGTATGAACATTTTAATTTACTCAAGGGCTTCTCTCAACTCACCCCTCAAACTTGCTAATTTCTTCATGTCTCTCGACCTGAGTTTCAAAATCTTGATTTTTTAATTCCATATCATAGCTAGCATTGTTAGCTTTGATTCGCATGTTTGAACACAAAAATCCGATATCACACGAGCCAGGTATGAACATTTTAATTTACTCAAGGGCTCCTCTCAACTCCCTCCTCAAATTTTGTAATTTCGTCATGTCTCTCGACCTGGGTTTCAAAATCTTGATTTTTTAATTCCATATCATAGCTAGCGTTGTTAGCTTCGATTCGCATGTTTGAACACAAAAATCCGATATCACACGAGCTAGGTATGAACATTTTAATTTACTCAAGGGCTCCTCTCAACTCCCTCCTCAAATTTTGTAATTTCGTCATGTCTCTCGACCTGGGTTTCAAAATCTTGATTTTTTAATTCCATATCATAGCTAGCGTTGTTAGCTTTGATTCGCATGTTTGAACACAAAAATCCGATATCACACGAGCCAGGTATGAACATTTTAATTTACTCAAGGGCTCCTCTCAACTCCCTCCTCAAATTTTGTAATTTCGTCATGTCTCTCGACCTGGGTTTCAAAATCTTGATTCTTTAATTCCATATCATAGCTAGCGTTGTTAGCTTCGATTCGCATGTTTGAACACAAAAATCCGATATCACACGAGCTAGGTATGAACATTTTAATTTACTCAAGGGCTCCTCTCAACTCCCTCCTCAAATTTTGTAATTTCGTCATGTCTCTCGACCTGAGTTTCAAAATCTTGATTTTTTAATTCCATATCATAGCTAGCGTTGTTAGCTTCGATTCGCATGTTTGTACACAAAAATCCGATATCACACTCGCTAGGTATAAACATTTTAATTTACTCAATAGCTCTTCTCAACTCCCTCCTGAAATTTGGAAATTTCGTCATGTCTCTTGACCTGAGTTTCAAAATCTTGATTTTTTAATTCCATATCATAGCTAGCGTTGTTAGCTTCGATTCGCATGTTTGAACACAAAAATCCGATATCACACGAGCCAGGTATGAACATTTTAATTTACTCAAGGGCTCCTCTCAACTCCCTCCTCAAATTTTGTAATTTCGTCATGTCTCTCGACCTTAGTTTCAAAATCTTGATTTTTTAATTCCATATCATAGCTAGCGTTGTTAGCTTCGATTCGCATGTTTGTACACAAAAATCTGATATCACACTCGCTAGGTATGAACATTTTAATTTACTCAAGGGCTCCTCTCAACTCACTCCTCAAACTTGCTAATTTCTTCATGTCTCTCGACCTGAGTTTCAAAATCTTGATTTTTTAATTCCATATCATAGCTAGCGTTGTTAGCTTCGATTCGCATGTTTGAACACAAAAATCCGATATCACACGAGCCAGGTATGAACATTTTAATTTACTCAAGGGCTCCTCTCAACTCTCTCCTCAAATTTGCTAATTTCGTCATGTCTCTCGACCTTAGTTTCAAAATCTTGATTTTTTAATTCCATATCATAGCTAGCGTTGTTAGCTTCGATTCGCATGTTTGAACACAAAAATCCGATATCACACGAGTTAGGTATCAACATTTTTATTTACTCAAGGGTTCCTCTCAACTCCCTCGTCAAGGTTGCTAATTTCGTCATATCTCTCGACCTGAGTTTCAAAATCTTGATTTTTTAAATCCATATCATAGCTAGCGTTGTTGGCTTCGATTCGCATGTTTGAACACAAAAATCCGATATCACACGAGCCAGGTATGAACATTGTAATTTACCTACTAGCTATTCTCAACTCCCTCCTCAAATTTGGTAATTTCATCATGTCTCTCGACCTGAGTTTCAAAATCTTGATTTTTTAATTCCATATCATAGCTAGCGTTGTTAGCTTCGATTCGCATGTTTGTACACAAAAATCCGATATCACACTCACTAGGTATGAACATTTTAATTTACTCAAGGGCTCCTCTCAACTCACTCCTCAAACTTGCTAATTTCTTCATGTCTCTCGACCTGAGTTTCAAAATCTTGATTTTTTAATTCCATATCATAGCTAGCGTTGTTAGCTTCGAGATCATAGCAAAGGTATTGGTGGAAGAACATGTATAAAGATGTCGCGGAGTTCACAGAAAGCTGCGAGAAATGCCAAGTCTACTCCGGGGTCCGACACCGAGATGAGCTGCATCCAACATTCTCACCGACAATCAACTTCAAGTGGATGGTCGACATTGTAGCTATGCCGACCGGGATTGGACAAAAGAAATACTTGGTGTTAGCTCGAGAAGATCTCACAAACCAAGTTGAAGGTCGAGCGCTTCGGAGGAAAACGTGTGCCGCGGTGTGCCAATTTCTTTTGGAAGAAGTGTTTTGTAGGTACGGCTGCGTAGGACAAGTGATTGCGGACCGGGGAGAACTCGACTCGGACAAAGCTAGGGGATTCTTCGCCAAACATGGAGTTCGGTTAACGTTGACAACGGCCTACAATCCGGAGGCCAACGGGAAGATCGAACGAGGACATAGTCCGATCGTGAAAGCACTTGCGAAGGCATGCGACGGAAGGGTGAAGGATTGGCCACAAATGCTTCCGTATGCACTATGGGCGGATCGGACGACGCATAGCTCCGTGACCGGTTATATGCCGGCAGAACTCATGACCGGACAAGCACCGGTAATGCCAACGGAAACCGCAATCGCGACATGGACAATACTACCGTGGAAGGAAGAGATGAGCCGGGAAGAACTACTAGCGGTCCGGATACGACAACTGGAGGGAAGACCGAAAGATGTAGCGGAAGCGTCACGCCGACAACAAGAAGCACGGTTCCGGAACAAAAGCCGGTTCGACACAAAGCACCGACTACGACCGAGGAGGATTGAAGAAGGAGATTGGGTGATCGTCTATGATAGTAGCTTGGACCATCAACATACAACGATGCGGAAATTCGCGAAAAGGTGGTTCGGGCCGTACGAGGTTCGGAAGGTCTTCGACAACGGGACGTACCGACTGTCCGAGTTGGATGGAACAATACTACGAGTGCCTATAGCCGGGAAGCGGGTGAAGATTTTCAAGAAGCGGACCGACGACAAACCTTATGTGATCCAAGTCGAGGTCGACAACGAGGAGCAATCGGACGAAGACCACAATGATGCGGGAAGCGAAGAAAGTGGATTACAACTCATAGTCGACATAAGGGGAGATTCGGAGGAAGCTTCGGATGAAGACGGATACGAAGAATCAAGAACTTCGGCACATACCGGAGGATGTGCGGGTTTGGAGGGGGCGAGTGTCGTAGTGTAGGTTGCACACTATGTGGAAATTATATTTTTGTCCCTCCGGATAGAGAATGGAGTGCTCGGTGAGAACCGGAAGAAAACGGCATACCGGCAAGAAGGAAGAAAACGGCATACCGGCAAGGAGGGAAAACGGCATACCGGCAAGAAGGAAGAAAACGGCATACCGGCAAGGAGGGAAAACGGCATACCGGCAAGGAGGAAAAACGGCATACCGGCAAGGAAGAAAACGGCATACCGGCAAGGAAGAGCCGGATAAAGAGACATAAATGTAAAAAGAAAGGAAATACTCACTACTGCGCAGGGCGTGATTCGAACTCTGCACCTCCACGTTGACAAACCCCAACCTTACCATTACATTAACTTATCTTAAGTGTTTTAAATATAGATTTAATACGTATAAGACCTTTATTTATGCATACCTTTATTAAAAGGTAAATCGTGTATTTTTTTAATATATGAAAAAGAAAAACGCGAGACACTAAAAATAACTCATGCACATCTAGCGTGCATGAGCCCTATACTTAGGAAATAAAAAGCATCACATGCACATTTAGTGGACATGAACACTAAAAAAAAAAGCAT
This sequence comes from Azolla caroliniana, assembly GCF_043228905.1. Taxonomy (NCBI): domain Eukaryota; kingdom Viridiplantae; phylum Streptophyta; class Polypodiopsida; order Salviniales; family Salviniaceae; genus Azolla; species Azolla caroliniana. The sequence continues at coordinate 137,681 of NW_028230474.1, forward strand.
GAAGCCATGCTTAGCTCTTCCTTCCTTATATAAGGAGGAGAGAAATATGTAAAGGGTTGTTGATTATTTGGATTAAGTATTAATTAATACAAAAATTATTCGTGGGATTCACGATTTATACGTCTACTTCTCTCTTAACACCCTAAGTACCAATTAATATAGTATACTCGTGTGATTCACGAGTTTCTTATCTTTCTCTTCGTTATTTATTCATAATTAATCTCTATCTCACGAACTTCTTTCTCCTAGTCCAAGACCTCTGTGGTTCCCACCCGACTCACGCAACGATCCGGAGCCGAAAGGCACGACACAGTTGGTGAACCCGACGTGAAGACGGGTGGCAAGGAGGTGGAGGCTCAACAAGCTAACAATATGATGGCGATGTTCGAACGGATGCTTCAAGAACAACGCACGATGTCGGAGATTTCGGCATCAGTAGAGCGGCTCGTGCAACGCAACGGGCAATTTAATGGTAAGGATGTGTCGCGATATTTGCAGGACTACAAGGCGGAGATGCTCCGGTGCCGGGCTTCGGAAGGACTGCAAGTGACATCCTTTAACCGGGTGGCGACCGACGGGCTTCAAGGGAGTATCCACGGGTTGCAACAACAAAATCCGACGTGGGAAGCATTCGAAGGGGCGTTAAAGACCACGTTTGCCATCGAGGACTCCTCCAAGGCAACGCGGAGGGGATTCGAGGATTGGGTGGAAACGTCAGGTAAGGGGCTGAAGGTCCTCGAAGTGTTTTCGACATTCGAAAGTCGGTTCGGGAGGTTGTCCACGAGAGATCAAACTATTCTTGCACCGGACAAAGTCATCATGTTTTTGCGAGCTGTGGACGTCCGGGACCGGAAAGATCTCGGAGTGCTTCTTGAGGACACGACCACCGAAAGCGGCCTCACCGAAACATGGGAAAGCGTGCGGGATATCGTCGCGCGGTACACGAAGAGGGGGCAATGGCTTGCCAACGAAGAAAAGAGGGTTTCGGAACCGATTCCGAAACCGAGAACGGGACTGGAAGACCATCAACCGAGGGCTCGGGAGATTACGGCCGAGAAGGGAGTCGACGCGTCTACGGTGGAGCAGCTGCTGAAGGAGATGGAGAATCTAAAGATCGCGATGGTGAAGAAGTCGGATGATCGCCCCACAAGCTCCAAATATACGGATCGACGGTGCATATGGTGCGATAGCGCCGAACACGATCGGAGGGATTGCGACGACCATAAGGAGGCGCTACGACGGGATCTCATCTACTACGAGGGAAACCGGATTCATTCGATGGACTCTCGAAAGCCACTCCGACCGAACTTCCGGAAAGGCGGCATGAAGAAGGTGCTCGAGGAGGAGTTAGCGGCAAGAAGCAACTATGCGACAACCGCGGGAATATGTGTCGGGGAGTCAACGGGAGCGAAGGCGTCTTTCTGGCCGGAGGTGCTAGGAAACACCGAGAAAACCGACTCCAACGATATCCGAAACACCGCGGAAGGCGTCCGGGAAGCTACGGGATGGGAGTGCCCTGTCGACAAGAATAGCATATACGCCCTGTGTCAATTACATGAGGTGTATGTGGACGAGAAACGACGGCGCACGGAGGATGCGGCCGGACCATCGAAGATACCGGAAAGTTGGAACTCCGGAGGTAAGGGAAAAGAAAAGGCGACTCCGGCATTCAAGCTCGCCTCGGACATAGAACAACAAACCGACTTGAAAAGAGTGTTCGAGGAAAGAATCTTGGATAGCCGGGTCGATTTTTCGCTGCGGGAACTACTCGGAATAGCGAAGAAGGAGTTTCACGATCTTCTCGTGGATCTCGTGAAAAGGAAGAGACAAAGTACGGAGGAAAATGCTCCAAGGGTGAATGCAAATACCGTTTCAATGAACGACACCGAAGTGGAAGGCGAAATTCCGAACTCCCACTATACAAGGCCACACTGGGCACGTGCGACCACGGAGACTCCGGTCCGAATCGGCAACATCAAAGAACCCGTGCTAGCATTGATTGATCACGGATCGGAGATCAACTTGATGTCCAAGGAGTTCTACCGAAAGGGGAAGTGGCCTATAAACACCAACCATGGATGGAAGATTCGGGCAGCCACGAAAACGACAGAAGACCTATTTGCGGCTTGTCCGGATGTGACGGTAAAGATCGGGGATGTAGAAATTGACCAAAATTTCTTTGTGCAGGATGAGGTTTCACATGCTGTCATCCTCGGCCAACCCTTTATCACGGCTTCACGGATGGAGACGAAGGTGCTCGATAGTGGTGCGGCTTTTGCGCGAATTCGGAGCCAAAACGGAGGGAAATCCGTCCAATTCCTAACGGTGCCGGCAAATCACGAAAGGAACAGGAGGGAACTCTTGTCCCAAGTGAGAATGGATTTTTAAAGCGGACTGTTGCGGAGTGGGGAAGTGATAGTCCGAGAAGCCCTGATACCCCACACAGGAAGAAAACTCTCGGAGCAAAACAAGTACGAATCGGGCCGGATGGGGCATCTACGTACACGGTCGTAACCGGAGGAATGAAGAAACAATACCGACAAGTGGAGGATAAGTTACGGTCGGCATCAATAATAAAAGAAGACGAAGAAATCGTGGGAGTGATCGAGGAAGTGTTCTATGGGAATACACTACAACGGCTTGAAGAGCTTGCGGAAGATAAAAGCCAAGGGAACCGGGTAGTCCCGGTGGAATCGGTCGAGATGTACGAGATCGTTGCGAAAATGGGGCCGGATGCGCTCCGCAAAGAAGAAGCAATGGTAAGTACGAAATACAAGACCGTGGAGAAGAAGGTAAAACCGGCCGCGGGACCACTACCCGCCGATAGCGAACAAAAGAGGAAAGAAGTCTCGGGAGATCCGACACTTCGGAAGACCGTGGATATCGGACATGCCTTCACAGATGAGACCCGGAAGAAACTTCGGATCGGTGGAGGTGGGTTCCTCTTACAAGAAGAAGAAAAACGGTTTCGAGAGATGTTGGAGCAACATGGCAAAGCATTCGCGTTCACATCGAGGGAGATCGGATGCATTGATCCAAAGATAGTGGAGCCGATGGTGATTTTCACGATTGATCATGTACCGTGGAACCTGAAGCCGATTCCGGTGCCACGGGCGCATATTCCGAAAGTCATCGACTTGCTCAAGGAGAAGGTGGCGATGGGGATTCTAGAGCCATCAAGTGCTCCGTACTCAAATCGATGGTTTACGGTTCCGAAGAAGAATGGGTCACTCCGATTCATCCAAGACTTGCAACCGGTGAACAAGGTCACGATCCGGAACTCGGGAGTCGGTCCGATAGTGGACGAATTCGCGGAAGCTTTTGCCGGACGTGCGATATACTCCATCGGGGACCTATACTCGGGGTATGACCAATTCCAACTAGCCGTGGAGAGCCGAGACATCACTACCATGCGGACACCGATAGGACTAGTTCGAATGTGCACACTACCACAAGGAGCGACAAACTCGGTTGCACATATGATGAACGCGATGAACAAGGTGCTTCGAGATTGCATCCCGGAGATAACGATGCCGTTTCTAGATGACATTCCGATGAAAGGATGCGCGGTGGAAGAAAAAGATGAGACTATGGATGATCGGGGATGCCGAAAGTTCGTGGTCGACCATATTCATGATTGCGAGAAAGTGTTGCGAAAGCTAGAAGATGTGCACCTAACACTTTCCGGGGAGAAATCGGCATTCGGGCAAGAAGAAATATTGGTGGTCGGACATCTATGTGGACCCTACGGCCGAAGACCGTCACCAACAAAGATCGATGCGATTCAAGCTATGAAGGAAGTATGTGAGTCAACATCGGAAGTCCGAAGGTTTCTGGGTGCGTGTGCATTCTATCACATATGGATTCCGCACTATGCACATATAGCGGACCCGCTCTATCACTTGTTGCGGAAAGGTAAGAAATTCGAGTGGAAACCGGAACACACTAAAGCCATGAGGAAGCTCAAGAAGACACTATGGAGGGCGGAATCACTTAAGAAGCCAAGCTACGAGCGGCCAATCATAGTAACGGTTGATACAAGTCCAACCGGTATCGGGTGGGTCATCAATCAAGCCGACTCGGATGGTTCGCGGTATCCGATCCGATTTGGAGCAAAGGTCCTCAACGAAAGGCAACGCGGATATGCACAAGTCAAAAGAGAGTTGTGGGGAGTCGTGTCGGCGATAAAATCGGATCGGGATTATTTGATCGGAGCTGAAGTGGTGATCGAGACGGATTGTCTTCCGATACTCGGGATGATGCGGTGTTGTACGATACCGGATGTGGCTATGCTAAGGTGGATTGCATATGTCAAGTCACTTAATCCGGAGGTTCGACACATCTCGGGGAAGGACAACGCGGTAGCGGACATGTTATCGAGGGCGCGGTTTGAAGACGACATAACCGAATCAGATAATGAAGAAGTTTCTGAAGACTACTTCACGTCAGAACACATATGCCGAGTGAACGTGATCCGAGAATTCCGGGAAGAAGAATACGAGGGGGAAACCTTGATGATCGGGAAGATGCTACAAGAGGTCGAGGATTCATCCAATGATAAAGAAAGGAGAGCCGAGATCCGAAGGAAGAAGAGGCAAGTCCAAAAGTTCTTTTTGGAAAACGGTTTAATATGGAGGACGCCGAAAAGACCGGATGGGATACCACTTCGAGTAGTCGGGACGAAAGAGCAACGAAACCGGATAATGTCCGAGTTCCACGAATCCGATTGGGCTGGACATCGAGGAACATGGGCAACTTTTGTGAAAATCAAGCAAAGGTATTGGTGGAAGAACATGTATAAAGATGTCGCGGAGTTCACAGAAAGCTGCGAGAAATGCCAAGTCTACTCCGGGGTCCGACACCGAGATGAGCTGCATCCAACATTCTCACCGACAATCAACTTCAAGTGGATGGTCGACATTGTAGCTATGCCGACCGGGATTGGACAAAAGAAATACTTGGTGTTAGCTCGAGAAGATCTCACAAACCAAGTTGAAGGTCGAGCGCTTCGGAGGAAAACGTGTGCCGCGGTGTGCCAATTTCTTTTGGAAGAAGTGTTTTGTAGGTACGGCTGCGTAGGACAAGTGATTGCGGACCGGGGAGAACTCGACTCGGACAAAGCTAGGGGATTCTTCGCCAAACATGGAGTTCGGTTAACGTTGACAACGGCCTACAATCCGGAGGCCAACGGGAAGATCGAACGAGGACATAGTCCGATCGTGAAAGCACTTGCGAAGGCATGCGACGGAAGGGTGAAGGATTGGCCACAAATGCTTCCGTATGCACTATGGGCGGATCGGACGACGCATAGCTCCGTGACCGGTTATATGCCGGCAGAACTCATGACCGGACAAGCACCGGTAATGCCAACGGAAACCGCAATCGCGACATGGACAATACTACCGTGGAAGGAAGAGATGAGCCGGGAAGAACTACTAGCGGTCCGGATACGACAACTGGAGGGAAGACCGAAAGATGTAGCGGAAGCGTCACGCCGACAACAAGAAGCACGGTTCCGGAACAAAAGCCGGTTCGACACAAAGCACCGACTACGACCGAGGAGGATTGAAGAAGGAGATTGGGTGATCGTCTATGATAGTAGCTTGGACCATCAACATACAACGATGCGGAAATTCGCGAAAAGGTGGTTCGGGCCGTACGAGGTTCGGAAGGTCTTCGACAACGGGACGTACCGACTGTCCGAGTTGGATGGAACAATACTACGAGTGCCTATAGCCGGGAAGCGGGTGAAGATTTTCAAGAAGCGGACCGACGACAAACCTTATGTGATCCAAGTCGAGGTCGACAACGAGGAGCAATCGGACGAAGACCACAATGATGCGGGAAGCGAAGAAAGTGGATTACAACTCATAGTCGACATAAGGGGAGATTCGGAGGAAGCTTCGGATGAAGACGGATACGAAGAATCAAGAACTTCGGCACATACCGGAGGATGTGCGGGTTTGGAGGGGGCGAGTGTCGTAGTGTAGGTTGCACACTATGTGGAAATTATATTTTTGTCCCTCCGGATAGAGAATGGAGTGCTCGGTGAGAACCGGAAGAAAACGGCATACCGGCAAGAAGGAAGAAAACGGCATACCGGCAAGGAGGGAAAACGGCATACCGGCAAGAAGGAAGAAAACGGCATACCGGCAAGGAGGGAAAACGGCATACCGGCAAGGAGGAAAAACGGCATACCGGCAAGGAAGAAAACGGCATACCGGCAAGGAAGAGCCGGATAAAGAGACATAAATGTAAAAAGAAAGGAAATACTCACTACTGCGCAGGGCGTGATTCGAACTCTGCACCTCCACGTTGACAAACCCCAACCTTACCATTACATTAACTTATCTTAAGTGTTTTAAATATAGATTTAATACGTATAAGACCTTTATTTATGCATACCTTTATTAAAAGGTAAATCGTGTATTTTTTTAATATATGAAAAAGAAAAACGCGAGACACTAAAAATAACTCATGCACATCTAGCGTGCATGAGCCCTATACTTAGGAAATAAAAAGCATCACATGCACATTTAGTGGACATGAACACTAAAAAAAAAAGCATGAAGCCATGCTTAGCTCTTCCTTCCTTATATAAGGAGGAGAGAAATATGTAAAGGGTTGTTGATTATTTGGATTAAGTATTAATTAATACAAAAATTATTCGTGGGATTCACGATTTATACGTCTACTTCTCTCTTAACACCCTAAGTACCAATTAATATAGTATACTCGTGTGATTCACGAGTTTCTTATCTTTCTCTTCGTTATTTATTCATAATTAATCTCTATCTCACGAACTTCTTTCTCCTAGTCCAAGACCTCTGTGGTTCCCACCCGACTCACGCAACGATCCGGAGCCGAAAGGCACGACAACGTTATTTTCAAAATCTTGATTTTTTAATTCCATATCATAGCTAGCGTTGTTAGCTTCGATTCGCATGTTTGAACACAAAAATCCGATATCACACGAGCCAGGTATGAACATTTTAATTTACTCAAGGGCTCCTCTCAACTCACTCCTCAAATTTGCTAATTTCGTCATGTCTCTCGACCTTAGTTTCAAAATCTTGATTTTTTAATTCCATATCATAGCTAGCGTTGTTAGCTTCGATTCGCATGTTTGAACACAAAAATCCGATATCACACGTGCTAGGTATAACCAATTTAATTTACTCAAGGGCTCCTCTCAACTCACTCCTCAAATTTGCTAATTTCGTCATGTCTCTCGACCTTAGTTTCAAAATCTTCATTTTTTAATTCCATATCATAGCTAGCGTTGTTAGCTTCGATTCACATGTTTGAACACAAAAATCCGATATCACACGAGTTAGGTATCAACATTTTTATTTACTCAAGGGTTCCTCTCAACTCCCTCATCAAGGTTGCTAATTTCGTCATATCTCTCGACCTGAGTTTCAAAATCTTGATTTTTTAAATCCATATTATAGCTAGCGTTGTTGGCTTCGATTCGCATGTTTGAACACAAAAATCCGATATCATACGAGCCAGGTATGAACATTGTAATTTACCTACTAGCTCTTCTCAACTCCCTCCTCAAATTTGCTAATTTCGTCATGTCTCTCGACCTTAGTTTCAAAATCTTGATTTTTTAATTCCATATCATAGCTAGCGTTGTTAGCTTCGATTCGCATGTTTGAACACAAAAATCCGATATCACACGTGCTAGGTATAACCAATTTAATTTACTCAAGGGCTCCTCTCAACTCACTCCTCAAATTTGGTAATTTCGTCATGTCTCTCGACCTTAGTTTCAAAATCTTGATTTTTTAATTCCATATCATAGCTAGCGTTGTTAGCTTCGATTCGCATGTTTGGACTCAAAAATCCGATATCACACGAGTTAGGTATCAACATTTTTATTTACTCAACGGTTCCTCTCAACTCCCTCGTCAAGGTTGCTAATTTCGTCATATCTCTCGACCTGAGTTTCAAAATCTTGATTTTTTAAATCCATATCATAGCTAGCGTTGTTGGCTTCGATTCGCATGTTTGAACACAAAAATCCGATATCACACGAGCCAAGTATGAACATTGTAATTTACCTACTAGCTCTTCTCAACTCCCTCCTCAAATTTGCTAATTTCGTCATGTCTCTCGACCTTAGTTTCAAAATCTTGATTTTTTAATTCCATATCATAGCTAGCGTTGTTAGCTTCGATTCGCATGTTTGGACACAAAATTCCGATATCACACGAACCAGGTATGAACATTTTAATTCACTCACGCGCTCTTCCAACCTCACTCCTCAAATTTGGTAATTTCTTCATGTCTCTCGACTTGAGTTGCAAAATCTTGATTTTTTAATTCCATATCATAGCTAACGTTGTTAGCTTCGATTCGCATGTTTGAACACAGAAATCCGATATCACACGAGCCAGGTATGAACATTTTAATTTACTCAAGGGCTCCTCTCAACTCCCTCCTCAAATTTTGTAATTTCGTCATGTTTCTCGACCTGGGTGTCAAAATCTTGATTTTTTAATTCCATATCATAGCTAGCGTTGTTAGCTTCGATTCGCATGTTTGAACACAAAAATCTGATATCACACTCGCTAGGTATAACCATTTTAATTTACTCAAGGGCTCCTCTCAACTCACTCCTCAAATTTGGTAATTTCGTCATGTCTCTCGACCTTAGTTTCAAAATCTTGATTTTTTAATTCCATATCATAGCTAGCGTTGTTAGCTTCGATTCGCATGTTTGAACACAAAAATCCGATATCACACGAGCCAGGTATGAACCAATTTAATTTACTCAAGGGCTCCTCTCAACTCCCTCCTCAAATTTGCTAATTTCGTCATGTCTCTTGACCTGAGTTTCAAAATCTTGATTTTTTAATTCCATATCATAGCTAGCGTTGTTAGCTTCGATTCGCATGTTTGAACACAAAAATCCGATATCACACGAGCCAGGTATGAACATTTTAATTTACTCAAGGGCTCCTCTCAACTCCCTCCTCAAATTTGGTAATTTCGTCATGTCTCTTGACCTGAGTTTCAAAATCTTGATTTTTTAATTCCATATCATAGCTAGCGTTGTTAGCTTCGATTCGCATGTTTGAACACAAAAATCCGATATCACACGTGCTAGGTATAACCAATTTAATTTACTCAAGGGCTCCTCTCAACTCACTCCTCGAATTTGGTAATTTCGTCATGTCTCTCGACCTTAGTTTCAAAATCTTGATTTTTTAATTCCATATCATAGCTAGCGTTGTTAGCTTCGATTCGCATGTTTGAACACAAAAATCCGATATCACACGAGCCAGGTATGAACATTTTAATTTACTCAAGGGCTCCTCTCAACTCACTCCTCAAATTTGCTAATTCCGTCATGTCTCTCGACCTTAGTTTCAAAATCTTGATTTTTTAATTCCATATCATAGCTAGCGTTGTTAGCTTCGATTCGCATGTTTGAACACAAAAATCCGATATCACACGTGCTAGGTATAACCAATTTAATTTACTCAAGGGCTCCTCTCAACTCACTCCTCGAATTTGGTAATTTCGTCATGTCTCTCGACCTTAGTTTCAAAATCTTGATTTTTTAATTCCATATCATAGCTAGCGTTGTTAGCTTCGATTCGCATGTTTGAACACAAAAATCCGATATCACACGAGTTAGGTATCAACATTTTTATTTACTCAAGGGTTCCTCTCAACTCCCTCGTCAAGGTTGCTAATTTCGTCATATCTCTCGACCTGAGTTTCAAAATCTTGATTTTTTAATTCCATATCATAGCTAGCGTTGTTAGCTTCGATTCGCATGTTTGTACACAAATATCCGATATCACACGAGCTAGGTATGAACATTTTAATTTACTCAAGGGCTCCTCTCAACTCACTCCTCAAATTTGCTAATTTCGTCATGTCTCTCGACGTTAGTTTCAAAATCTTGATTTTTTAATTCCATATCATAACTAGCGTTGTTAGCTTCGATTCGCATGTTTGAACACAAAAATCCGATATCACACGAGCCAGGTATGAACATTTTAATTTACTCAAGGGCTCCTCTCAACTCCCTCCTCAAATTTGCTAATTTCGTCATGTCTCTCGACCTTAGTTTCAAAATCTTGATTTTTTAAATCCATATCATAGCTAGCGTTGTTGGCTTCGATTCGCATGTTTGAACACAAAAATCCGATATCACACGCGCTAGGTATGAACATTTTTATTTACTCTAGGGCTTTTGTCAACTCCCTCGTCAAGGTTGCTAATTTCGTCATGTCTCTCGACCTTAGTTTCAAAATCTTGATTTTTTTAATTCCATATCATAGCTAGCGTTGTTAGCTTCGATTCGCATGTTTGAACACAAAAATCCGATATCACACGAGCTAGGTATGAACATTTTTATTTACTCAAGGGCTCCTCTCAACTCCCTCGTCAAGGTTGCTAATTTCGTCATGTCTCTCGACCTGAGTTTCAAAATCTTGATTTTTTAATTCCATATCATAGCTAACGTTGTTAGCTTCGATTCGCATGTTTGAACACAGAAATCCGATATCACACGAGCTAGGTATGAACATTTTAATTTACTCAAGGGCTCCTCTCAACTCCCTCCTCAAATTTTGTAATTTCGTCATGTCTCTCGACCTGGGTTTCAAAATCTTGATTTTTTAATTCCATATCATAGCTAGCGTTGTTAGCTTCGATTCGCATGTTTGAACACAAAAATCCCATATCACACTCGCTAGGTATCACCATTTTAATTTACTCAAGGGCTCCTCTCAACTCACTCCTCAAATTTTGTAATTTCGTCATGTCTCTCGACCTTAGTTTCAAAATCTTGATTTTTTAATTCCATATCATAGCTAGCGTTGTTAGCTTCGATTCGCATGTTTGAACACAAAAATCCGATATCACACGAGCCAGGTATGAACCAATTTAATTTACTCAAGGGCTCCTCTCAACTCCCTCTTCAAATTTGCTAATTTCGTCATGTCTCTCGACCTTAGTTTCAAAATCTTGATTTTTTAATTCCATATCATAGCTAGCGTTGTTAGCTTCGATTCGCATGTTTGAACACAAAAATCCGATATCACACGAGCCAGGTATGAACAGTGTAATTTACTCAAGGGCTCTTCTCAACTCACTCCTCAAATTTGCTAATTTCGTCATGTCTCTCGACGTTAGTTTCAAAATCTTGATTTTTTAATTCCATATCATAGCTAGCGTTGTTAGCTTCGATTCGCATGTTTGAACACAAAAATCCGATATCACACGAGCCAGGTATGAACATTTTAATTTACTCAAGGGCTCCTCTCAACTCACTCCTCAAATTTGCTAATTTCGTCATGTCTCTCGACCTTAGTTTCAAAATCTTGATTTTTTAATTCCATATCATAGCTAGCGTTGTTAGCTTCGATTCGCATGTTTGAACACAAAAATCCGATATCACACGAGCCAGGTATGAACATTTTAATTTACTCAAGGGCTCCTCTCAACTCCCTCCTCAAATTTGGTAATTTCGTCATGTCTCTTGACCTGAGTTTCAAAATCTTGATTTTTTAAATCCATATCATAGCTAGCGTTGTTGGCTTCGATTCGCATGTTTGTACACAAATATCCGATATCACACGAGCTAGGTATGAACATTTTAATTTACTCAAGGGCTCCTCTCAACTCACTCCTCAAATTTGCTAATTTCGTCATGTCTCTCGACGTTAGTTTCAAAATCTTGATTTTTTAATTCCATATCATAGCTAGCGTTGTTAGCTTCGATTCGCATGTTTGAACATAAAAATCCGATATCACACGAGCCAGGTATGAACATTTTAATTTACTCAAGGGCTCCTCTCAACTCCCTCCTCAAATTTGGTAATTTCATCATGTCTCTTGACCTGAGTTTCAAAATCTTGATTTTTTAATTCCATATCATAGCTAGCGTTGTTAGCTTCGATTCGCATGTTTGAACACAAAAATCCGATATCACACGAGCTAGGTATGAACATTTTAATTTACTCAAGGGCTCCTCTCAACTCCCTCCTCAAATTTGGTAATTTCGTCATGTCTCTTGACCTTAGTTTCAAAATCTTGATTTTTTAATTCCATATCATAGCTAGCGTTGTTAGCTTCGATTCGCATGTTTGAACACAAAAATCCGATATCACACGAGCTAGGTATGAACATTTTTATTTACTCAAGGGCTCCTCTCAACTCCCTCGTCAAGGTTGCTAATTTCGTCATGTCTCTCGACCTTAGTTTCAAAATCTTGATTTTTTTAATTCCATATCATAGCTAGCGTTGTTAGCTTCGATTCGCATGTTTGAACACAAAAATCTGATATCACACGAGCTAGGTATGAACATTTTTATTTACTCAAGGGCTCCTCTCAACTCCCTCCTCAAATTTGGTAATTTCGTCATGTCTCTCGACTTTAGTTTCAAAATCTTGATTTTTTAATTCCGTATCATAGCTAGCGTTGTTAGCTTCGATTCACATGTTTGAACACAAAAATCCGATATCACACGAGCTAGGTATGAACATTTCTATTTACTCAAGGGCTCCTCTCAACTCCCTCGTCAAGGTTGCTAATTTCGTCATGTCTCTCGACCTTAGTTTCAAAATCTTGATTTTTTTAATTCCATATCATAGCTAGCGTTGTTAGCTTCGATTCGCATGTTTGAACACAAAAATCCGATATCACACGAGCTAGGTATGAACATTTTTATTTACTCAAGGGCTCCTCTCAACTCCCTCGTCAAGGTTGCTAATTTCGTCATGTCTCTCGACCTGAGTTTCAAAATCTTGATTTTTTAATTCCATATCATAGCTAGCGTTGTTAGCTTCGATTCACATGTTTGAACACAAAAATCCGATATCACACGAGCTAGGTATGAACATTTTTATTTACTCAAGGGCTCCTCTCAACTCCCTCGTCAAGGTTGCTAATTTCGTCATGTCTCTCGACCTTAGTTTCAAAATCTTGATTTTTTTAATTCCATATCATAGCTAGCGTTGTTAGCTTCGATTCGCATGTTTGAACACAAAAATCCGATATCACACGAGCTAGGTATGAACATTTTTATTTACTCAAGGGCTCCTCTCAACTCCCTCGTCAAGGTTGCTAATTTCGTCATGTCTCTCGACCTGAGTTTCAAAATCTTGATTTTTTAATTCCATATCATAGCTAACGTTGTTATCTTCGATTCGCATGTTTGAACACAGAAATCCGATATCACACGAGCCAGGTATGAACATTTTAATTTACTCAAGGGCTCCTCTCAACTCCCTCCTCAAATTTTGTAATTTCGTCATGTCTCTCGACCTTAGTTTCAAAATCTTGATTTTTTAATTCCATATCATAGCTAGCGTTGTTAGCTTCGATTCGCATGTTTGAACACAAAAATCCGATATCACACGAGCTAGGTATGAACATTTCTATTTACTCAAGGGCTCCTCTCAACTCCCTCGTCAAGGTTGCTAATTTCGTCATACCTCTCGACCTGAGTTTCAAAATCTTGATTTTTTAAATCCATATCATAGCTAGCGTTGTTGGCTTCGATTCGCATGTTTGAACACAAAAATCCAATATCACACGAGCCAGGTATGAACATTGTAATTTACCTACTAGCTCTTCTCAACTCCCTCCTCAAATTTGCTAATTTCGTCATGTCTCTCGACCTTAGTTTCAAAATCTTGATTTTTTAATTCCATATCATAGCTAGCGTTGTTAGCTTCGATTCGCATGTTTGAACACAAAAATCCGATATCACACGTGCTAGGTATAACCAATTTAATTTACTCAAGGGCTCCTCTCAACTCACTCCTCAAATTTGCTAATTTCGTCATGTCTCTCGACCTTAGTTTCAAAATCTTGATTTTTTAATTCCATATCATAGCTAGCGTTGTTAGCTTCGATTCGCATGTTTGGACACAAAAATCCGATATCACACGAGCCAGGTATGAACCAATTTAATTTACTCAAGGGCTCCTCTCAACTCACTCCTCAAATTTGCTAATTTCGTCATGTCTCTCGACCTTAGTTTCAAAATCTTGATTTTTTAATTCCATATCATAGCTAGCGTTGTTAGCTTCGATTCGCATGTTTGAACACAAAAATCCGATATCACACGAGCCAGGTATGAACATTTTAATTTACTCAAGGGCTCCTCTCAACTCCCTCCTCAAATTTTGTAATTTCGTCATGTCTCTCGACCTGGGTTTCAAAATCTTGATTTTTTAATTCCATATCATAGCTAACGTTGTTAGCTTCGATTCGCATGTTTGAACACAAAAATCCGATATCACACGAGCCAGGTATGAACATTTTAATTTACTCAAGGGCTCCTCTCAACTCACTCCTCAAATTTGCTAATTTCGTCATGTCTCTCGACCTTAGTTTCAAAATCTTGATTTTTTAATTCCATATCATAGCTAGCGTTGTTAGCTTCGATTCGCATGTTTGAACACAAAAATCCGATATCACACGTGCTAGGTATAACCAATTTAATTTACTCAAGGGCTCCTCTCAACTCACTCCTCGAATTTGGTAATTTCGTCATGTCTCTCGACCTTAGTTTCAAAATCTTGATTTTTTAATTCCATATCATAGCTAGCGTTGTTAGCTTCAATTCGCATGTTTGAACACAAAAATCCGATATCACACGAGCTAGGTATGAACATTTTTATTTACTCAAGGGTTCCTCTCAACTCCCTCGTCAAGGTTGCTAATTTCGTCATACCTCTCGACCTGAGTTTCAAAATCTTGATTTTTTAATTCCATATCATAGCTAGCGTTGTTAGCTTCGATTCGCATGTTTGAACACAAAAATCCGATATCACACGAGCCAGGTATGAACATTTTAATTTACTCAAGGGCTCCTCTCAACTCACTCCTCAAATTTGCTAATTTCGTCATGTCTCTCGACCTTAGTTTCAAAATCTTGATTTTTTAATTCCATATCATAGCTAGCGTTGTTAGCTTCGATTCGCATGTTTGAACACAAAAATCCCATATCACACGAGCTAGGTATGAACATTTTTATTTACTCAAGGGCTCCTCTCAACTCCCTCGTCAAGGTTGCTAATTTCGTCATGTCTCTCGACCTGAGTTTCAAAATCTTGATTTTTTAATTCCATATCATAGCTAACGTTGTTAGCTTCGATTCGCATGTTTGAACACAGAAATCCGATATCACACGAGCCAGGTATGAACATTTTAATTTACTCAAGGGCTCCTCTCAACTCCCTCCTCAAATTTTGTAATTTAGTCATGTCTCTCGACCTGGGTTTCAAAATCTTGATTTTTTAATTCCATATCATAGCTAGCGTTGTTAGCTTCGATTCGCATGCTTGAACACAAAAATCCGATATCACACGAGCCAGGTATGAACATTTTAATTTACTCAAGGGCTCCTCTCAACTCCCTCCTCAAATTTGGTAATTTCATCATGTCTCTTGACCTGAGTTTCCAAATCTTGATTTTTTAATTCCATATCATAGCTAACGTTGTTAGCTTCGATTCGCATGTTTGAACACAGAAATCCGATATCACACTAGCCAGGTATGAACATTTTAATTTACTCAAGGGCTCCTCTCAACTCCCTCCTCAAATTTTGTAATTTCGTCATGTCTCTCGACCTGGGTTTCAAAATCTTGATTTTTTAATTCCATATCATAGCTAGCGTTGTTAGCTTCGATTCGCATGTTTGAACCCAGAAATCCGATATCACACGAGCCAGGTATGAACATTTTAATTTACTCAAGGGCTCCTCTCAACTCCCTCCTCAAATTTTGTAATTTCGTCATGTCTCTCGACCTGGGTTTCAAAATCTTGATTTTTTAATTCCATATCATAGCTAGCGTTGTTAGCTTCGATTCGCATGTTTGAACACAAAAATCCGATATAACACGTGCTAGGTATAACCAATTTAATTTACTCAAGGGCTCCTCTCAACTCCCTCCTCAAATTTGCTAATTTCGTCATGTCTCTCGACGTTAGTTTCAAAATCTTGATTTTTTAATTCCATATCATAGCTAGTGTTGTTAGCTTCGATTCGCATGTTTGAACACAAAAATCCGATATCACACGAGCCAGGTATGAACATTTTAATTTACTCAAGGGCTCCTCTCAACTCACTCCTCAAATTTGCTAATTTCGTCATGTCTCTCGACCTGAGTTTCAAAATCTTGATTTTTTAATTCCATATCATAGCTAACGTTGTTAGCTTCGATTCGCATGTTTGAACACAGAAATCCGATATCATACTAGCCAGGTATGAACATTATAATTTACTCAAGGGCTCCTCTCAACTCCCTCCTCAAATTTTGTAATTTCGTCATGTCTCTCGACCTGGGTTTCAAAATCTTGATTTTTTAATTCCATATCATAGCTAGCGTTGTTAGCTTCGATTCGCATGTTTGAACCCAGAAATTCGATATCACACGAGCCAGGTATGAACATTTTAATTTACTCAAGGGCTCCTCTCAACTCCCTCCTCAAATTTTGTAATTTCGTCATGTCTCTCGACCTGGGTTTCAAAATCTTGTTTTTTTAATTCCATATCATAGCTAGCGTTGTTAGCTTCGATTCGCATGTTTGAACACAAAAATCCGATATCACACGAGCCAGGTATGAACAATTTAATTTACTCAAGGGCTCCTCTCAACTCCCTCCTCAAATTTGGTAATTTCGTCATGTCTCTTGACCTGAGTTTCAAAATCTTGCTTTTTTAATTCCATATCATAGCTAGCGTTGTTAGCTTCGATTCGCAAGTTTGAACACAAAAATCCGATATCACACGAGCCAGGTATGAACATTTTAATTTACTCAAGGGCTCCTCTCAACTCACTCCTCAAATTTGCTAATTTCGTCATGTCTCTCGACGTTAGTTTCAAAATCTTGATTTTTTAATTCTATATCATAGCTAGCGTTGTTAGCTTCGATTCGCATGTTTGAACACAAAAATCCGATATCACACGAGCCAGGTATGAACATTTTAATTTACTCAAGGGCTCCTCTCAACTCACTCCTCAAATTTGCTAATTTCGTCATGTCTCTCGACCTTAGTTTCAAAATCTTGATTTTTTAATTCCATATCATAGCTAGCGTTGTTAGCTTCGATTCGCATGTTTGAACACAAAAATCCGATATCACACGAGCTAGGTATAACCAATTTAATTTACTCAAGGGCTCCTCTCAACTCACTCCTCAAATTTGCTAATTTCGTCATGTCTCTCGACCTTAGTTTCAAAATCTTGATTTTTTAATTCCATATCATAGCTAGCGTTGTTAGCTTCGATTCGCATGTTTGAACACAAAAATCCGATATCACACGAGCCAGGTATGAACATTTTAATTTACTCAAGGGCTCCTCTCAACTCCCTCCTCAAATTTTGTAATTTCGTCATGTCTCTCGACCTGGGTTTCATAATCTTGATATTTTAATTCCATATCATAGCTAGCGTTGTTAGCTTCGATTCGCATGTTTGTACACAAATATCCGATATCACACGAGCTAGGTATGAACATTTTAATTTAATCAAGGGCTCCTCTCAACTCACTCCTCAAATTTGCTAATTTCGTCATGTCTCTCGACGTTAGTTTCAAAATCTTGATTTTTTAATTCTATATCATAGCTAGCGTTGTTAGCTTCGATTCGCATGTTTGAACACAAAAATCCGATATCACACGAGCCAGGTATGAACGTTTTAATTTACTCAAGGGCTCCTCTCAACCCACTCCTCAAATTTGCTAATTTCGTCATGTCTCTCGACCTTAGTTTCAAAATCTTGATTTTTTAATTCCATATCATAGCTAGCGTTGTTAGCTTCGATTCGCATGTTTGAACACAAAAATCCGATATCACACGTGCTAGGTATAACCAATTTAATTTACTCAAGGGCTCCTCTCAACTCACTCCTCAAATTTGCTAATTTCGTCATGTCTCTCGACCTTAGTTTCAAAATCTTGATTTTTTAATTCCATATCATAGCTAGCGTTGTTAGCTTCGATTCGCATGTTTGAACACAAAAATCCGATATCACACGAGTTAGGTATCAACATTTTTATTTACTCAAGGGTTCCTCTCAACTCCCTCGTCAAGGTTGCTAATTTCGTCATATCTCTCGACCTGAGTTTCAAAATCTTGATTTTTTAAATCCATATCATAGCTAGCGTTGTTGGCTTCGATTCGCATGTTTGAACACAAAAATCCGATATCACACGAGCTAGGTATGAACATTTTAATTTACTCAAGGGCTCCTCTCAACTCACTCCTCAAATTTGCTAATTTCGTCATGTCTCTCGACGTTAGTTTCAAAATCTTGATTTTTTAATTCTATATCATAGCTAGCGTTGTTAGCTTCGATTCGCATGTTTGAACACAAAAATCCGATATCACACGAGCTAGGTATGAACATTTTAATTTACTCAAGGGCTCCTCTCAACTCACTCCTCAAATTTGCTAATTTCGTCATGTCTCTCGACGTTAGTTTCAAAATCTTGATTTTTTAATTCTATATCATAGCTAGCGTTGTTAGCTTCGATTCGCATGTTTGAACACAAAAATCCGATATCACACGAGCCAGGTATGAACATTTTAATTTACTCAAGGCCTCCTCTCAACTCACTCCTAATATTTGCTAATTTCGTCATGTCTCTCGACCTTAGTTTCAAAATCTTGATTTTTTAATTCCATATCATAGCTAGCGTTGTTAGCTTCGATTCGCATCTTTGAACACAAAAATCCGATATCACACGTGCTAGGTATAACCAATTTAATTTACTCAAAGGCTCCTCTCAACTCATTCCTCAAATTTGGTAATTTCGTCATGTCTCTCGACCTTAGTTTCAAAATCTTGATTTTTTAATTCCATATCATAGCTAGCGTTGTTAGCTTCGATTCGCATGTTTGAACACAAAAATCCGATATCACACGAGTTAGGTATCAACATTTTTATTTACTCAAGGGTTCCTCTCAACTCCCTCGTCAAGTTTGCTAATTTCGTCATATCTCTCGACCTGAGTTTCAAAATCTTGATTTTTTAAATCCATATCATAGCTAGCGTTGTTGGCTTCGATTCGCATGTTTGAACACAAAAATCCGATATCACACGAGCCAGGTATGAACATTGTAATTTACCTACTAGCTCTTCTCAACTCCCTCCTCAAATTTGCTAATTTCGTCATGTCTCTCGACCTTAGTTTCAAAATCTTGATTTTTTAATTCCATATCATAGCTAGCGTTGTTAGCTTCGATTCGCATGTTTGAACACAAAAATCCGATATCACACGTGCTAGGTATAACCAATTTAATTTACTCAAGGGCTCCTCTCAACTCACTCCTCAAATTTGGTAATTTCGTCATGTCTCTCGACCTTAGTTTCAAAATCTTGATTTTTTTAATTCCATATCATAGCTAGCGTTGTTAGCTTCGATTCGCATGTTTGAACACAAAAATCCGATATCACACGAGTTAGGTATCAACATATTTATTTACTCAACGGTTCCTCTCAACTCCCTCGTCAAGGTTGCTAATTTCGTCATATCTCTCGACCTGAGTTTCAAAATCTTGATTTTTTAAATCCATATCATAGCTAGCGTTGTTGGCTTCGATTCGCATGTTTGAACACAAAAATCCGATATCACACGAGCCAGGTATGAACATTGTAATTTACCTACTAGCTCTTCTCAACTCCCTCCTCAAATTTGCTAATTTCGTCATGTCTCTCGACCTTAGTTTCAAAATCTTGATTTTTTAATTCCGTATCATAGCTAGCGTTGTTAGCTTCGATTCGCATGTTTGAACACAAAAATCCGATATCACACGAGCTAGGTATGAACATTTTTATTTACTCAAGGGTTCCTCTCAACTCCCTCGTCAAGATTGCTAATTTCGTCATACCTCTCGACCTGAGTTTCAAAATCTTGATTTTTTAAATCCATATCATAGCTAGCGTTGTTGGCTTCGATTCGCATGTTTGAACACAAAAATCCGATATCACACGAGCCAGGTATGAACATTGTAATTTACCTACTAGCTCTTCTCAACTCCCTCCTCAAATTTGCTAATTTCGTCATGTCTCTCGACCTTAGTTTCAAAATCTTGATTTTTTAATTCCATATCATAGCTAGCGTTGTTAGCTTCGATTCGCATGTTTGAACACAAAAATCCGATATCACACGAGCCAGGTATGAACATTTTAATTTACTCAAGGGCTCCTCTCAACTCCCTCCTCAAATTTTGTAATTTCGTCATGTCTCTCGACCTGGGTTTCATAATCTTGATATTTTAATTCCATATCATAGCTAGCGTTGTTAGCTTCGATTCGCATGTTTGTACACAAATATCCGATATCACACGAGCTAGGTATGAACATTTTAATTTAATCAAGGGCTCCTCTCAACTCACTCCTCAAATTTGCTAATTTCGTCATGTCTCTCGACGTTAGTTTCAAAATCTTGATTTTTTAATTCTATATCATAGCTAGCGTTGTTAGCTTCGATTCGCATGTTTGAACACAAAAATCCGATATCACACGAGCCAGGTATGAACGTTTTAATTTACTCAAGGGCTCCTCTCAACCCACTCCTCAAATTTGCTAATTTCGTCATGTCTCTCGACCTTAGTTTCAAAATCTTGATTTTTTAATTCCATATCATAGCTAGCGTTGTTAGCTTCGATTCGCATGTTTGAACACAAAAATCCGATATCACACGAGCCAGGTATGAACATTTTAATTTACGCAAGGGCTCTTCTCAACTCCCTCCTCAAATTTAGTAATTTCGTCATGTCTCTCGACCTTAGTTTCAAAATCTTGATTTTTTAATTCCATATCATAGCTAGCGTTGTTAGCTTCGATTCGCATGTTTGAACACAAAAATCCGATATCACACGAGCTAGGTATGAACATTTTAATTTACTCAAGGGCTCCTCTCAACTCCCTCCTCAAATTTGGTAATTTCGTCATGTCTCTCGACCTGGGTTTCAAAATCTTGATTTTTTAATTCCATATTATAGCTAGCGTTGTTAGCTTTGAGTCGCATGTTTGAACACAAAAATCCGATATCACACGAGCCAGGTATGAACATTTTAATTTACTCAAGGGCTCCTCTCAACTCCCTCCTCAAATTTGGTAATTTCGTCATGTCTCTTGACCTGAGTTTCGAAATCTTGATTTTTTAATTCCATATCATAGCTAGCGTTGTTAGCTTCGATTCGCATGTTTGTACACAAATATCCGATATCACACGAGCTAGGTATGAACATTTTAATTTACTCAAGGGCTCCTCTCAACTCACTCCTCAAATTTGGTAATTTCGTCATGTCTCTCGACGTTAGTTTCAAAATCTTGATTTTTTAATTCCATATCATAGCTAGCGTTGTTAGCTTCGATTCGCATGTTTGAACACAAAAATCCGATATCACACGAGCTAGGTATGAACATTTTAATTTACTCAAGGGCTCCTCTCAACTCCCTCCTCAAATTTTGTAATTTCGTCATGTCTCTCGACCTGGGTTTCAAAATCTTGATTTTTTAATTCCATATCATAGCTAGCGTTGTTAGCTTCGATTCGCATGTTTGAACACAAAAATCCGATATCACACGAGTTAGGTATCAACATTTTTATTTACTAAAGGGTTCCTCTCAACTCCCTCGTCAAGGTTGCTAATTTCGTCATATCTCTCGACCTGAGTTTCAAAATCTTGATTTTTTAAATCCATATCATAGCTAGCGTTGTTGGCTTCGATTCGCATGTTTGAACACAAAAATCCGATATCACACGAGTTAGGTATCAACATTTTTATTTACTCAAGGGTTCCTCTCAACTCCCTCGTCAAGGTTGCTAATTTCGTCATATCTCTCGACCTGAGTTTCAAAATCTTGATTTTTTAAATCCATATCATAGCTAGCGTTGTTGGCTTCGATTCGCATGTTTGAACACAAAAATCCGATATCACACGAGCCAGGTATGAACATTTTAATTTACTCAAGGGCTCCTCTCAACTCCCTCCTCAAATTTTGTAATTTCGTCATGTCTCTCGACCTGGGTTTCATAATCTTGATATTTTAATTCCATATCATAGCTAGCGTTGTTAGCTTCGATTCGCATGTTTGAACACAAAAATCCGATATCACACGAGCTAGGTATGAACATTTTAATTTACTCAAGGGCTCCTCTCAACAGCCTCCTCAAATTTTGTAATTTCGTCATGTCTCTCGACCTGGGTTTCAAAATCTTGATTTTTTAATTCCATATCATAGCTAGCGTTGTTAGCTTCGATTCGCATGTTTGAACACAAAAATCCGATATCACACGAGCCAGGTATGAACATTGTAATTTACCTACTAGCTCCTCTCAACTCCCTCCTCAAATTTTGTAATTTCGTCATGTCTCTCGACCTTAGTTTCAAAATCTTGATTTTTTAATTCCATATTATAGCTAGCGTTGTTAGCTTCGATTCGCATGTTTGAACACAAAAATCCGATATAACACGAGCCAGGTATGAACATTTTAATTTACTCAAGGGCTCCTCTCAACTCCCTCCTCAAATTTGGTAATTTCGTCATGTCTCTTGACCTGAGTTTCAAAATCTTGATTTTTTAATTCCATATCATAGCTAGCGTTGTTAGCTTCGATTCGCATGTTTGAACACAAAAATCCGATATCACACGAGCCAGGTATGAACATTTTAATTTACTCAAGGGCTCCTCTCAACTCCCTCCTCAAATTTGGTAATTTCGTCATGTCTCTCGACCTGGGTTTCAAAATCTTGATTTTTTAATTCCATATCATAGCTAGCGTTGTTAGCTTTGATTCGCATGTTTGAACACAAAAATCCGATATCACACGAGCCAGGTATGAACATTTTAATTTACTCAAGGGCTCCTCTCAACTCCCTCCTCAAATTTGGTAATTTCGTCATGTCTCTTGACCTGAGTTTCAAAATCTTCATTTTTTAATTCCATATCATAGCTAGCGTTGTTAGCTTCGATTCGCATGTTTGTACACAAATATCCGATATCACACGAGCTAGGTATGAACATTTTAATTTACTCAAGGGCTCCTCTCAACTCACTCCTCAAATTTGCGAATTTCGTCATGTCTCTCGACGTTCATTTCAAAATCTTGATTTTTTAATTCCATATCATAGCTAGCGTTGTTAGCTTCGATTCGCATGTTTGAACACAAAAATCCGATATCACACGAGCCAGGTATGCACATTTTAATTTACTCAAGGGCTCCTCTCAACTCCCTCCTCAAATTTGGTAATTTCGTCATGTCTCTCGACCTGGGTTTCAAAATCTTGATTTTTTAATTCCATATCATAGCTAGCGTTGTTAGCTTTGATTCGCATGTTTGAACACAAAAATCCGATATCACACGAGCCAGGTATGAACATTTTAATTTACTCAAGGGCTCCTCTCAACTCCCTCCTCAAATTTGGTAATTTCGTCATGTCTCTTGACCTGAGTTTCAAAATCTTGATTTTTTAATTCCATATCATAGGTAGCGTTGTTAGCTTCGATTCGCATGTTTGTACACAAATATCCGATATCACACGAGCTAGGTATGAACATTTTAATTTACTCAAGGGCTCCTCTCAACTCACTCCTCAAATTTGCTAATTTCGTCATGTCTCTCGACGTTCATTTCAAAATCTTGATTTTTTAATTCCATATCATAGCTAGCGTTGTTAGCTTCGATTCGCATGTTTGAACACAAAAATCCGATATCACACGAGCCAGGTATGAACATTTTAATTTACTCAAGGGCTCCTCTCAACTCCCTCCTCAAATTTGGAAATTTCGTCATGTCTCTTGACCTGAGTTTCAAAATCTTGATTTTTTAATTCCATATCATAGCTAGCGTTGTTAGCTTCGATTCGCATGTTTGTACACAAATATCCGATATCACACGAGCCAGGTATGCACATTTTAATTTACTCAAGGGCTCCTCTCAACTCACTCCTCAAATTTGCTAATTTCGTCATGTCTCTCGACGTTAGTTTCAAAATCTTGATTTTTTAATTCCATATCATAGCTAGCGTTGTTAGCTTCGATTCGCATGTTTGAACACAAAAATCCGATATCACACGAGCCAGGTATGAACATTTTAATTTACTCAAGGGCTCTTCTCAACTCACTCCTCAAATTTGCTAATTTCGTCATGTCTCTTGACCTGAGTTTCAAAATCTTGATTTTTTAATTCCATATCATAGCTAGCGTTGTTAGCTTCGATTCGCATGTTTGAACACAAAAATCCGATATCACACGAGCCAGGTATGAACATTTTAATTTACTCAAGGGCTCCTCTCAACTCACTCCTCAAATTTGCTAATTTCGTCATGTCTCTCGACCTTAGTTTCAAAATCTTGATTTTTTAATTCCATATCATAGCTAGCGTTGTTAGCTTCGATTCGCATGTTTGAACACAAAAATCCGATATCACACGTGCTAGGTATAACCAATTTAATTTACTCAAGGGCTCCTCTCAACTCACTCCTCAAATTTGCTAATTTCGTCATGTCTCTTGACCTGAGTTTCAAAATCTTGATTTTTTAATTCCATATCATAGGTAGCGTTGTTAGCTTCGATTCGCATGTTTGTACACAAATATCCGATATCACACGAGCTAGGTAGGAACATTTTAATTTACTCAAGGGCTCCTCTCAACTCACTCCTCAAATTTGCTAATTTCGTCATGTCTCTCGACGTTAGTTTCAAAATCTTGATTTTTTAATTCCATATCATAGCTAGCGTCGTTAGCTTCGATTCGCATGTTTGAACACAAAAATCCGATATCACACGAGCCAGGTATGAACATTTTAATTTACTCAAGGGCTCTTCTCAACTCACTCCTCAAATTTGCTAATTTCGTCATGTCTCTCGACGTTAGTTTCAAAATCTTGATTTTTTAATTCCATATCATAGCTAGCGTTGTTAGCTTCGATTCGCATGTTTGAACACAAAAATCCGATATCACACGAGCCAGGTATGAACATTTTAATTTACTCAAGGGCTCCTCTCAACTCACTCCTCAAATTTGCTAATTTCGTCATGTCTCTCGACCTTAGTTTCAAAATCTTGATTTTTTAATTCCATATCATAGCTAGCGTTGTTAGCTTCGATTCGCATGTTTGAACACAAAAATCCGATATCACACGTGCTAGGTATAACCAATTTAATTTACTCAAGGGCTCCTCTCAACTCACTCCTCAAATTTGCTAATTTCGTCATGTCTCTTGACCTGAGTTTCAAAATCTTGATTTTTTAATTCCATATCATAGGTAGCGTTGTTAGCTTCGATTCGCATGTTTGTACACAAATATCCGATATCACACGAGCTAGGTATGAACATTTTAATTTACTCAAGGGCTCCTCTCAACTCACTCCTCAAATTTGCTAATTTCGTCATGTCTCTCGACGTTCATTTCAAAATCTTGATTTTTTAATTCCATATCATAGCTAGCGTTGTTAGCTTCGATTCGCATGTTTGAACACAAAAATCCGATATCACACGAGCCAGGTATGAACATTTTAATTTACTCAAGGGCTCCTCTCAACTCACTCCTCAAATTTGCTAATTTCGTCATGTCTCTCGACCTTAGTTTCAAAATCTTGATTTTTTAATTCCATATCATAGCTAGCGTTGTTAGCTTCGATTCGCATGTTTGAACACAAAAATCCGATATCACACGAGCCAGGTATGAACAGTGTAATTTACTCAAGGGCTCTTCTCAACTCACTCCTCAAATTTGCTAATTTCGTCATGTCTCTCGACGTTAGTTTCAAAATCTTGATTTTTTAATTCCATATCATAGCTAGCGTTGTTAGCTTCGATTCGCATGTTTGAACACAAAAATCCGATATCACACGAGCCAGGTATGAACATTTTAATTTACTCAAGGGCTCCTCTCAACTCACTCCTCAAATTTGCTAATTTCGTCATGTCTCTCGACCTTAGTTTCAAAATCTTGATTTTTTAATTCCATATCATAGCTAGCGTTGTTAGCTTCGATTCGCATGTTTGAACACAAAAATCCGATATCACACGTGCTAGGTATAACCAATTTAATTTACTCAAGGGCTCCTCTCAACTCACTCCTCAAACTTGCTAATTTCGTCATGTCTCTCGACCTGAGTTTCAAAATCTTGATTTTTTAATTCCATATCATAGCTAGCGTTGTTAGCTTCGATTCGCATGTTTGAACACAAAAATCCGATATCACACGAGCTAGGTATGAACATTTTTATTTACTCAAGGGTTCCTCTCAACTCCCTCGTCAAGGTTGCTAATTTCGTCATACCTCTCGACCTGAGTTTCAAAATCTTGATTTTTTAAATCCATATCATAGCTAGCGTCGTTAGCTTCGATTCGCATGTTTGAACACAAAAATCCGATATCACACGAGCCAGGTATGAACATTTTAATTTACTCAAGGGCTCTTCTCAACTCACTCCTCAAATTTGCTAATTTCGTCATGTCTCTCGACGTTAGTTTCAAAATCTTGATTTTTTAATTCCATATCATAGCTAGCGTCGTTAGCTTCGATTCGCATGTTTGAACACAAAAATCCGATATCACACGAGCCAGGTATGAACATTTTAATTTACTCAAGGGCTCTTCTCAACTCACTCCTCAAATTTGCTAATTTCGTCATGTCTCTCGACGTTAGTTTCAAAATCTTGATTTTTTAATTCCATATCATAGCTAGCGTTGTTAGCTTCGATTCGCATGTTTGAACACAAAAATCCGATATCACACGAGCCAGGTATGAACATTTTAATTTACTCAAGGGCTCCTCTCAACTCACTCCT
Organism: Azolla caroliniana; assembly: GCF_043228905.1. Lineage (NCBI taxonomy): Eukaryota > Viridiplantae > Streptophyta > Polypodiopsida > Salviniales > Salviniaceae > Azolla > Azolla caroliniana. The sequence continues at coordinate 164,474 of NW_028230474.1, forward strand.
CAAATTTGCTAATTTCGTCATGTCTCTCGACCTTAGTTTCAAAATCTTGATTTTTTAATTCCATATCATAGCTAGCGTTGTTAGCTTCGATTCGCATGTTTGAACACAAAAATCCGATATCACACGTGCTAGGTATAACCAATTTAATTTACTCAAGGGCTCCTCTCAACTCACTCCTCAAATTTGCTAATTTCGTCATGTCTCTCGACCTTAGTTTCAAAATCTTCATTTTTTAATTCCATATCATAGCTAGCGTTGTTAGCTTCGATTCGCATGTTTGAACACAAAAATCCGATATCACACGAGTTAGGTATCAACATTTTAATTTACTCAAGGGTTCCTCTCAACTCCCTCGTCAAGGTTGCTAATTTCGTCATATCTCTCGACCTGAGTTTCAAAATCTTGATTTTTTAAATCCATATCATAGCTAGCGTTGTTGGCTTCGATTCGCATGTTTGAACACAAAAATCCGATATCACACGAGCCAGGTATGAACATTGTAATTTACCTACTAGCTCTTCTCAACTCACTCCTCAAACTTGCTAATTTCTTCATGTCTCTCGACCTGAGTCTCAAAATCTTGATTTTTTAATTCCATATCATAGCTAGCGTTGTTAGCTTCGATTCGCATGTTTGAACACAAAAATCCGATATCACACGAGCCAGGTATGAACATTTTAATTTACTCAAGGGCTCCTCTCAACTCCCTCCTCAAATTTTGTAATTTCGTCATGTCTCTCGACCTGGGTTTCAAAATCTTGATTTTTTTAATTCCATATCATAGCTAGCGTTGTTAGCTTCGATTCGCATGTTTGAACACAAAAATCCGATATCACACGAGCCAGGTATGAACATTTTAATTTACGCAAGGGCTCTTCTCAACTCCCTCCTCAAATTTGCTAATTTCGTCATGTCTCTCGACCTGGGTTTCATAATCTTGATTTTTTAATTCCATATCATAGCTAGCGTTGTTAGCTTCGATTCGCATGTTTGAACACAAAAATCCGATATCACACGAGCCAGGTATGAACATTTTAATTTACTCAAGGGCTCCTCTCAACTCCCTCCTCAAATTTGCTAATTTCGTCATGTCTCTCGACCTTAGTTTCAAAATCTTGATTTTTTAATTCCATATCATAGCTAGCGTTGTTAGCTTCGATTCGCATGTTTGAACACAAAAATCCGATATCACACGAGTTAGGTATCAACATTTTTATTTACTCAAGGGTTCCTCTCAACTCCCTCGTCAAGGTTGCTAATTTCGTCATATCTCTCGACCTGAGTTTCAAAATCTTGATTTTTTAAATCCATATCATAGCTAGCGTTGTTGGCTTCGATTCGCATGTTTGAACACAAAAATCCGATATCACACGAGCCAGGTATGAACATTGTAATTTACCTACTAGCTCTTCTCAACTCACTCCTCAAACTTGCTAATTTCTTCATGTCTCTCGACCTGAGTCTCAAAATCTTGATTTTTTAATTCCATATCATAGCTAGCGTTGTTAGCTTCGATTCGCATGTTTGAACACAAAAATCCGATATCACACGAGCCAGGTATGAACATTTTAATTTACTCAAGGGCTCCTCTCAACTCCCTCCTCAAATTTTGTAATTTCGTCATGTCTCTCGACCTGGGTTTGAAAATCTTGATTTTTTAATTCCATATCATAGCTAGCGTTGTTAGCTTCGATTCGCATGTTTGAACACAAAAATCCGATATCACACGAGCCAGGTATGAACATTTTAATTTACTCAAGGGCTCTTCTCAACTCCCTCCTCAAATTTGCTAATTTCGTCATGTCTCTCGACGTTAGTTTCAAAATCTTGATTTTCTAATTCCATATCATAGCTAGCGTTGTTAGCTTCGATTCGCATGTTTGAACACAAAAATCCCATATCACACGTGCTAGGTATAACCAATTTAATTTACTCAAGGGCTCTTCTCAACTCACTCCTCAAATTTGGTAATTTCGTCATGTCTCTCGACCTTAGTTTCAAAATCTTGATTTTTTAATTCCATATCATAGCTATCGTTGTTAGCTTCGATTCGCATGTTTGAACACAAAAATCCGATATCACACGAGTTAGGTATCAACATTTTTATTTACTCAAGGGTTCCTCTCAACTCCCTCGTCAAGGTTGCTAATTTCGTCATATCTCTCGACCTAAGTTTCAAAATCTTGATTTTTTAAATCCATATCATAGCTAGCGTTGTTGGCTTCGATTCGCATGTTTGAACACAAAAATCCGATATCACACGAGCCAGGTATGAACATTGTAATTTACCTACTAGCGCTTCTCAACTCCCTCCTCAAATTTGGTAATTTCGTCATGTCTCTCGACCTTAGTTTCAAAATCTTGATTTTTTAATTCCATATCATAGCTAGCGTTGTTAGCTTCGATTCGCATGTTTGAACACAAAAATCCGATATCACACGAGCTAGGTATGAACATTTTTATTTACTCAAGGGTTCCTCTCAACTCCCTCGTCAAGGTTGCTAATTTCGTCATACCTCTCGACCTGAGTTTCAAAATCTTGATTTTTTAAATCCATATCATAGCTAGCGTTGTTAGCTTCGATTCGCATGTTTGAACACAAAAATCCGATATCACACGAGCTAGGTATGAACATTTTTATTTACTCAAGGGCTCCTCTCAACTCCCTCGTCAAGGTTGCTAATTTCGTCAAGTCTCTCGACCTGAGTTTCAAAATCTTGATTTTTTAATTCCATATCATAGCTAGCGTTGTTAGCTTCGATTCACATGTTTGAAAACAAAAATCCGATATCACACGAGCTAGGTATGAACATTTTTATTTACTCAAGGGCTCCTCTCAACTCCCTCGTCAAGGTTGCTAATTTCGTCATGTCTCTCGACCTTAGTTTCAAAATCTTGATTTTTTTAATTCCATATCATAGCTAGCGTTGTTAGCTTCGATTCGCATGTTTGAACACAAAAATCCGATATCACACGAGCTAGGTATGAACATTTTTATTTACTCAAGGGCTCCTCTCAACTCCCTCGTCAAGGTTGCTAATTTCGTCATGTCTCTCGACCTGAGTTTCAAAATCTTGATTTTTTAATTCCATATCATAGCTAACGTTGTTAGCTTCGATTCGCATGTTTGAACACAGAAATCCGATATCACACGAGCCAGGTATGAACATTTTAATTTACTCAAGGGCTCCTCTCAACTCCCTCCTCAAATTTTGTAATTTCGTCATGTCTCTCGACCTGGGTTTCAAAATCTTGATTTTTTAATTCCATATCATAGCTAGCGTTGTTAGCTTCGATTCGCATGTTTGAACACAAAAATCTGATATCACACTCGCTAGGTATAACCATTTTAATTTACTCAAGGGCTCCTCTCAACTCCCTCCTCAAATTTGCTAATTTCGTCATGTCTCTCGACCTTAGTTTCAAAATCTTGATGTTTTAATTCCATATCATAGCTAGCGTTGTTAGCTTCGATTCGCATGTTTGAACACAAAAATCCGATATCACACGTGCTAGGTATAACCAATTTAATTTACTCAAGGGCTCCTCTCAACTCACTCCTCAAATTTGCTAATTTCGTCATGTCTCTCGACCTTAGTTTCAAAATCTTCATTTTTTAATTCCATATCATAGCTAGCGTTGTTAGCTTCGATTCGCATGTTTGAACACAAAAATCCGATATCACACGAGTTAGGTATCAACATTTTTATTTACTCAAGGGTTCCTCTCAACTCCCTCGTCAAGGTTGCTAATTTCGTCATATCTCTCGACCTGAGTTTCAAAATCTTGATTTTTTAAATCCATATCATAGCTAGCGTTGTTGGCTTCGATTCGCATGTTTGAACACAAAAATCCGATATCACACGAGCCAGGTATGAACATTGTAATTTACCTACTAGCTCTTCTCAACTCACTCCTCAAACTTGCTAATTTCTTCATGTCTCTCGACCTGAGTCTCAAAATCTTGATTTTTTAATTCCATATCATAGCTAGCGTTGTTAGCTTCGATTCGCATGTTTGAACACAAAAATCCGATATCACACGAGCCAGGTATGAACATTTTAATTTACTCAAGGGCTCCTCTCAACTCCCTCCTCAAATTTTGTAATTTCGTCATGTCTCTCGACCTGGGTTTGAAAATCTTGATTTTTTAATTCCATATCATAGCTAGCGTTGTTAGCTTCGATTCGCATGTTTGAACACAAAAATCCGATATCACACGAGTTAGGTATCAACATTTTTATTTACTCAAGGGTTCCTCTCAACTCCCTCGTCAAGGTTGCTAATTTCGTCATATCTCTCGACCTAAGTTTCAAAATCTTGATTTTTTAAATCCATATCATAGCTAGCGTTGTTGGCTTCGATTCGCATGTTTGAACACAAAAATCCGATATCACACGAGCCAGGTATGAACATTGTAATTTACCTACTAGCGCTTCTCAACTCCCTCCTCAAATTTGGTAATTTCGTCATGTCTCTCGACCTTAGTTTCAAAATCTTGATTTTTTAATTCCATATCATAGCTAGCGTTGTTAGCTTCGATTCGCATGTTTGAACACAAAAATCCGATATCACACGAGCCAGGTATGAACATTTTAATTTACTCAAGGGCTCCTCTCAACTCCCTCCTCAAATTTTGTAATTTCGTCATGTCTCTCGACCTGGGTTTCAAAATCTTGATTTTTTAATTCCATATCATAGCTAGCGTTGTTAGCTTCGATTCGCATGTTTGAACACAAAAATCTGATATCACACTCGCTAGGTATAACCATTTTAATTTACTCAAGGGCTCCTCTCAACTCACTCCTCAAATTTGGTAATTTCGTCATGTCTCTCGACCTTAGTTTCAAAATCTTGATTTTTTAATTCCATATCATAGCTAGCGTTGTTAGCTTCGATTCGCATGTTTGAACACAAAAATCCGATATCACACGAGCCAGGTATGAACCAATTTAATTTACTCAAGGGCTCCTCTCAACTCCCTCCTCAAATTTGCTAATTTCGTCATGTCTCTCGACCTTAGTTTCAAAATCTTGATTTTTTAATTCCATATCATAGCTAGCGTTGTTAGCTTCGATTCGCATGTTTGAACACAAAAATCCGATATCACACGAGCCAGGTATGAACAGTGTAATTTACTCAAGGGCTCTTCTCAACTCACTCCTCAAATTTGCTAATTTCGTCATGTCTCTCGACGTTAGTTTCAAAATCTTGATTTTTTAATTCCATATCATAGCTAGCGTTGTTAGCTTCGATTCGCATGTTTGAACACAAAAATCCGATATCACACGAGCCAGGTATGAACATTTTAATTTACTCAAGGGCTCCTCTCAACTCACTCCTCAAATTTGCTAATTTCGTCATGTCTCTCGACCTTAGTTTCAAAATCTTGATTTTTTAATTCCATATCATAGCTAGCGTTGTTAGCTTCGATTCGCATGTTTGAACACAAAAATCCGATATCACACGAGCTAGGTATGAACATTTTTATTTACTCAAGGGCTCCTCTCAACTCCCTCGTCAAGGTTGCTAATTTCGTCATGTCTCTCGACCTGAGTTTCAAAATCTTGATTTTTTAATTCCATATCATAGCTAGCGTTGTTAGCTTCGATTCGCATGTTTGAACACAAAAATCCGATATCACACGTGCTAGGTATAACCAATTTAATTTACTCAAGGGCTCCTCTCAACTCCCTCGTCAAGGTTGCTAATTTCGTCATGTCTCTCGACCCTAGTTTCAAAATCTTGATTTTTTAATTCCATATCATAGCTAGCGTTGTTGGCTTCGATTCGCATGTTTGAACACAAAAATCCGATATCACACGAGCCAGGTATGAACATTGTAATTTACCTACTAGCTCTTCTCAACTCCCTCCTCAAATTTGCTAATTTCGTCATGTCTCTCGACCTTAGTTTCAAAATCTTGATGTTTTAATTCCATATCATAGCTAGCGTTGTTAGCTTCGATTCGCATGTTTGAACACAAAAATCCGATATCACACGTGCTAGGTATAACCAATTTAATTTACTCAAGGGTTCCTCTCAACTCACTCCTCAAATTTGCTAATTTCGTCATGTCTCTCGACCTTAGTTTCAAAATCTTGATTTTTTAATTCCATATCATAGCTAGCGTTGTTAGCTTCGATTCGCATGTTTGGACACAAAAATCCGATATCACACGAGCCAGGTATGAACCAATTTAATTTACTCAAGGGCTCCTCTCAACTCCCTCCTCAAATTTGGTAATTTCGTCATGTCTCTCGACCTTAGTTTCAAAATCTTGATTTTTTAATTCCATATCATAGCTAGCGTTGTTAGCTTCGATTCGCATGTTTGAACACAAAAATCCGATATCACACGAGCTAGGTATGAACATTTTTATTTACTCAAGGGCTCCTCTCAACTCCCTCGTCAAGGTTGCTAATTTCGTCATGTCTCTCGACCTTAGTTTCAAAATCTTGATTTTTTTAATTCCATGTCATAGCTAGCGTTGTTAGCTTCGATTCGTATGTTTGAACACAAAAATCTGATATCACACGAGCTAGGTATGAACATTTTAATTTACTCAAGGGCTCCTCTCAACTCCCTCCTCAAATTTGGTAATTTCGTCATGTCTCTCGACCTTAGTTTCAAAATCTTGATTTTTTAATTCCGTATCATAGCTAGCGTTGTTAGCTTCGATTCACATGTTTGAACACAAAAATCCGATATCACACGAGCTAGGTATGAACATTTTTATTTACTCAAGGGCTCCTCTCAACTCCCTCGTCAAGGTTGCTAATTTCGTCATGTCTCTCGACCTTAGTTTCAAAATCTTGATTTTTTTAATTCCATATCATAGCTAGCGTTGTTAGCTTCGATTCGCATGTTTGAACACAAAAATCCGATATCACACGAGCTAGGTATGAACATTTTTATTTACTCAAGGGCTCCTCTCAACTCCCTCGTCAAGGTTGCTAATTTCGTCATGTCTCTCGACCTGAGTTTCAAAATCTTGATTTTTTAAATCCATATCATAGCTAGCGTTGTTAGCTTCGATTCACATGTTTGAACACAAAAATCCGATATCACACGAGCTAGGTATGAACATTTTTATTTACTCAAGGGCTCCTCTCAACTCCCTCGTCAAGGTTGCTAATTTCGTCATGTCTCTCGACCTTACTTTCAAAATCTTGATTTTTTAAATTCCATATCATAGCTAGCGTTGTTAGCTTCGATTCGCATGTTTGAACACAAAAATCCGATATCACACGAGCTAGGTATGAACATTTTTATTTACTCAAGGGCTCCTCTCAACTCCCTCGTCAAGGTTGCTAATTTCGTCATGTCTCTCGACCTGAGTTTCAAAATCTTGATTTTTTAATTCCATATCATAGCTAACGTTGTTAGCTTCGATTCGCATGTTTGAACACAGAAATCCGATATCACACGAGCCAGGTATGAACATTTTAATTTACTCAAGGGCTCCTCTCAACTCCCTCCTCAAATTTTGTAATTTCGTCATGTCTCTCGACCTGGGTTTCAAAATCTTGATTTTTTAATTCCATATCATAGCTAGCGTTGTTAGCTTCGATTCGCATGTTTGAACACAAAAATCTGATATCACACTCGCTAGGTATAACCATTTTTATTTACTCAAGGGCTCCTCTCAACTCACTCCTCAAGGTTGCTAATTTCGTCATGTCTCTCGACCTGAGTTTCAAAATCTTGATTTTTTAATTCCATATCATAGCTAGCGTTGTTAGCTTCGATTCGCATGTTTGAACACAAAAATCCGATATCACACGAGCCAGGTATCAACCAATTTAATTTACTCAAGGGCTCCTCTCAACTCCCTCCTCAAATTTGCTAATTTCGTCATGTCTCTCGACCTTAGTTTCAAAATCTTGATTTTTTAATTCCATATCATAGCTAGCGTTGTTAGCTTCGATTCGCATGTTTGAACACAAAAATCCGATATCACACGAGCCAGGTATGAACAGTGTAATTTACTCAAGGGCTCTTCTCAACTCACTCCTCAAATTTGCTAATTTCGTCATGTCTCTCGACGTTAGTTTCAAAATCTTGATTTTTTAATTCCATATCATAGCTAGCGTTGTTAGCTTCGATTCGCATGTTTGAACACAAAAATCCGATATCACACGAGCCAGGTATGAACATTTTAATTTACTCAAGGGCTCCTCTCAACTCACTCCTCAAATTTGCTAATTTCGTCATGTCTCTCGACCTTAGTTTCAAAATCTTGATTTTTTAATTCCATATCATAGCTAGCGTTGTTAGCTTCGATTCGCATGTTTGAACACAAAAATCCGATATCACACGAGCTAGGTATGAACATTTTTATTTACTCAAGGGCTCCTCTCAACTCCCTCGTCAAGGTTGCTAATTTCGTCATGTCTCTCGACCTGAGTTTCAAAATCTTGATTTTTTAATTCCATATCATAGCTAGCGTTGTTAGCTTCGATTCGCATGTTTGAACACAAAAATCCGATATCACACGTGCTAGGTATAACCAATTTAATTTACTCAAGGGCTCCTCTCAACTCACTCCTCAAACTTGCTAATTTCTTCATGTCTCTCGACCTGAGTTTCAAAATCTTGATTTTTTAATTCCATATCATAGCTAGCGTTGTTAGCTTCGATTCGCATGTTTGAACACAAAAATCCGATATCACACGAGCTAGGTATGAACATTTTAATTTACTCAAGGGCTCCTCTTAAGTCCCTCCTCAAATTTTGTAATTTCGTCATGTCTCTCGACCTTAGTTTCAAAATCTTGATTTTTTAATTCCATATCATAGCTAGCGTTGTTAGCTTCGATTCGCATGTTTGAACACAAAAATCCGATATCACACGAGCTAGGTATGAACATTTTAATTTACTCAAGGGCTCCTCTCAACTCCCTCCTCAAATTTTGTAATTTCGTCATGTCTCTCGACCTGGGTTTCAAAATCTTGATTTTTTAATTCCATATCATAGCTAGCGTTGTTAGCTTCGATTCGAATGTTTGAACACAAAAATCCGATATCACACGAGTTAGGTATCAACATTTTTATTTACTCAAGGGTTCCTCTCAACTCCCTCGTCAAGGTTGCTAATTTCGTCATATCTCTCGACCTGAGTTTCAAAATCTTGATTTTTTAAATCCATATCATAGCTAGCGTTGTTGGCTTCGATTCGCATGTTTGTACACAAATATCCGATATCACACGAGCTAGGTATGAACATTTTAATTTACTCAAGGGCTCCTCTCAACTCACTCCTCAAATTTGCTAATTTCGTCATGTCTCTCGACGTTAGTTTCAAAATCTTGATTTTTTAATTCCATATCATAGCTAGCGTTGTTAGCTTCGATTCGCATGTTTGAACACAAAAATCCGATATCACACGAGCCAGGTATGAACATTTTAATTTACTCAAGGGCTCCTCTCAACTCCCTCCTCAAATTTGGTAATTTCGTCATGTCTCTTGACCTGAGTTTCAAAATCTTGATTTTTTAAATCCATATCATAGCTAGCGTTGTTGGCTTCGATTCGCATGTTTGTACACAAATATCCGATATCACACGAGCTAGGTATGAACATTTTAATTTACTCAAGGGCTCCTCTCAACTCACTCCTCAAATTTGCTAATTTCGTCATGTCTCTCGACGTTAGTTTCAAAATCTTGATTTTTTAATTCCATATCATAGCTAGCGTTGTTAGCTTCGATTCGCATGTTTGAACATAAAAATCCGATATCACACGAGCCAGGTATGAACATTTTAATTTACTCAAGGGCTCCTCTCAACTCCCTCCTCAAATTTGGTAATTTCATCATGTCTCTTGACCTGAGTTTCAAAATCTTGATTTTTTAATTCCATATCATAGCTAGCGTTGTTAGCTTCGATTCGCATGTTTGAACACAAAAATCCGATATCACACGAGCTAGGTATGAACATTTTAATTTACTCAAGGGCTCCTCTCAACTCCCTCCTCAAATTTGGTAATTTCGTCATGTCTCTCGACCTTAGTTTCAAAATCTTGATTTTTTATTTCCATATCATAGCTAGCGTTGTTAGCTTCGATTCGCATGTTTGAACACAAAAATCCGATGTCACACGAGCTAGGTATGAACATTTTTATTTACTCAAGGGCTCCTCTCAACTCCCTCGTCAAGGTTGCTAATTTCGTCATGTCTCTCGACCTTAGTTTCAAAATCTTGATTTTTTTAATTCCATATCATAGCTAGCGTTGTTAGCTTCGATTCGCATGTTTGAACACAAAAATCGGATATCACACGAGCTAGGTATGAACATTTTTATTTACTCAAGGGCTCCTCTCAACTCCCTCAAATTTGGTAATTTCGTCATGTCTCTCGACCTTAGTTTCAAAATCTTGATTTTTTAATTCCTTATCATAGCTAGCGTTGTTATCTTCGATTCGCATGTTTGAACACAAAAATCCGATATCACACGAGCCAGGTATGAACATTTTAATTCACTCACGCGCTCTTCCAACCTCACTCCTCAAATTTGCTAATTTCGTCATGTCTCTCGACGTTAGTTTCAAAATCTTGGTTTTTTAATTCCATATCATAGCTAGCGTTGTTAGCTTCGATTCGCATGTTTGAACACAAAAATCCGATATCACACGAGCCAGGTATGAACATTTTAATTTACTCAAGGGCTCTTCTCAACTCATTCCTCAAATTTGCTAATTTCGTCATGTCTCTCGACCTTAGTTTCAAAATCTTGATTTTTTAATTCTATATCATAGCTAGCGTTGTTAGCTTCGATTCGCATGTTTGAACACAAAAATCCGATATCACACGAGTTAGGTATCAACATTTTTATTTACTCAAGGGTTCCTCTCAACTCCCTCGTCAAGGTTGCTAATTTCGTCATGTCTCTCGACCTTAGTTTCAAAATCTTGATTTTTTAAATCCATATCATAGCTAGCGTTGTTGGCTTCGATTTGCATGTTTGAACACAAAAATCCGATATCACACGAGCCAGGTATGAACATTGTAATTTACCTACTAGCTCTTCTCAACTCCCTCCTCAAATTTGCTAATTTCGTCATGTCTCTCGACCTGAGTTTCAAAATCTTGATTTTTTAATTCCATATCATAGCTAGCGTTGTTGGCTTCGATTCGCATGTTTGAACACAAAAATCCGATATCACACGAGCCAGGTATGAACATTGTAATTTACCTACTAGCTCTTCTCAACTCCCTCCTCAAATTTGCTAATTTCGTCATGTCTCTCGACCTGAGTTTCAAAATCTTGATTTTTTAATTCCATATCATAGCTAGCGTTGTTAGCTTCGATTCGCATGTTTGTACACAAATATCCGATATCACACGAGCTAGGTATGAACATTTTAATTTACTCAAGGGCTCCTCTCAACTCACTCCTCAAATTTGCTAATTTCGTCATGTCTCTCGACGTTAGTTTCAAAATCTTGATTTTTTTAATTCCATATCATAGCTAGCGTTGTTAGCTTCGATTCGCATGTTTGAACACAAAAATCCGATATCACACGAGCTAGGTATGAACATTTTTATTTACTCAAGGGTTCCTCTCAACTCCCTCGTCAAGGTTGCTAATTTCGTCATACCTCTCGACCTGAGTTTTAAAATCTTGATTTTTTAAATCCATATCATAGCTAGCGTTGTTGGCTTCGATTCGCATGTTTGAACACAAAAATCCAATATCACACGAGCCAGGTATGAACATTGTAATTTACCTACTAGCTCTTCTCAACTCCCTCCTCAAATTTGGTAATTTCGTCATGTCTCTCGACCTTAGTTTCAAAATCTTGATTTTTTAATTCCATATCATAGCTAGCGTTGTTAGCTTCGATTCGCATGTTTGAACACAAAAATCCGATATCACACGAGCTAGGTATGAACATTTTTATTTACTCAAGGGCTCCTCTCAACTCCCTCGTCAAGGTTGCTAATTTCGTCATGTCTCTCGACCTGAGTTTCAAAATCTTGATTTTTTTAATTCCATATCATAGCTAGCGTTGTTAGCTTCGATTCGCATGTTTGAACACAAAAATCCGATATCACACGAGCTAGGTATGAACATTTTTATTTACTCAAGGGCTCCTCTCAACTCCCTCGTCAAGGTTGCTAATTTCGTCATGTCTCTCGACCTGAGTTTCAAAATCTTGATTTTTTAATTCCATATCATAGCTAACGTTGTTAGCTTCGATTCGCATGTTTGAACACAGAAATCCGATATCACACGAGCCAGGTATGAACATTTTAATTTACTCAAGGGCTCCTCTCAACTCCCTCCTCAAATTTTGTAATTTCGTCATGTCTCTCGACCTGGGTTTCAAAATCTTGATTTTTTAATTCCATATCATAGCTAGCGTTGTTAGCTTCGATTCGCATGTTTGAACACAAAAATCTGATATCACACTCGCTAGGTATAACCATTTTAATTTACTCAAGGGCTCCTCTCAACTCCCTCCTCAAATTTGGTAATTTCGTCATGTCTCTCGACCTGGGTTTCAAAATCTTGATTTTTTAATTCCATATCATAGCTAGCGTTGTTAGCTTTGAGTCGCATGTTTGAACACAAAAATCCGATATCACACGAGCCAGGTATGAACATTTTAATTTACTCAAGGGCTCCTCTCAACTCCCTCCTCAAATTTGGTAATTTCGTCATGTCTCTTGACCTGAGTTTCGAAATCTTGATTTTTTAATTCCATATCATAGCTAGCGTCGTTAGCTTCGATTCGCATGTTTGTACACAAATATCCGATATCACACGAGCTAGGTATGAACATTTTAATTTACTCAAGGGCTCCTCTCAACTCACTCCTCAAATTTGGTAATTTCGTCATGTCTCTCGACCTTAGTTTCAAAATCTTGATTTTTTAATTCCATATCATAGCTAGCGTTGTTAGCTTCGATTCGCATGTTTGAACACAAAAATCCGATATCACACGAGCCAGGTATGAACATTTTAATTTACTCAAGGGCTCCTCTCAACTCACTCCTCAAATTTGCTAATTTCGTCATGTCTCTCGACCTTAGTTTCAAAATCTTGATTTTTTAATTCCATATCATAGCTAGCGTTGTTAGCTTCGATTCGCATGTTTGAACACAAAAATCCGATATCACACGTGCTAGGTATAACCAATTTAATTTACTCAAGGGCTCCTCTCAACTCACTCCTCAAACTTGCTAATTTCGTCATGTCTCTCGACCTGAGTTTCAAAATCTTGATTTTTTAATTCCATATCATAGCTAGCGTTGTTAGCTTCGATTCGCATGTTTGAACACAAAAATCCGATATCACACGAGCTAGGTATGAACATTTTTATTTACTCAAGGGTTCCTCTCAACTCCCTCGTCAAGGTTGCTAATTTCGTCATACCTCTCGACCGGAGTTTCAAAATCTTGATTTTTTAAATCCATATAAAAGCTAACGTTGTTAGCTTCGATTCGCATGTTTGAACACAGAAATCCGATATCACACTAGCCAGGTATGAACATTTTAATTTACTCAAGGGCTCCTCTCAACTCCCTCCTCAAATTTTGTAATTTCGTCATGTCTCTCGACCTGGGTTTCAAAATCTTGATTTTTTAATTCCATATCATAGCTAGCGTTGTTAGCTTCGATTCGCATGTTTGAACACAAAAATCCGATATCACACGAGCTAGGTATGAACATTTTTATTTACTCAAGGGCTCCTCTCAACTCCCTCGTCAAGGTTGCTAATTTCGTCATGTCTCTCGACCTTAGTTTCGAAATCTTGATTTTTTTAATTCCATATCATAGCTAGCGTTGTTAGCTTCGATTCGCATGTTTGAACACAAATATCCGATATCACACGAGCTAGGTACGAACATTTTTATTTACTCAAGGGCTCCTCTCAACTCCCTCGTCAAGGTTGCTAATTTCGTCATGTCTCTCGACCTGAGTTTCAAAATCTTGATTTTTTTAATTCCATATCATAGCTAGCGTTGTTAGCTAGGTATAACCATTTTAATTTACTCAAGGGCTCCTCTCAACTCACTCCTCAAATTTGGTAATTTCGTCATGTCTCTCGACCTTAGTTTCAAAATCTTGATTTTTTAATTCCATATCATAGCTAGCGTTGTTAGCTTCGATTCGCATGTTTGAACACAAAAATCCGATATCACACGAGCCAGGTATGAACATTTTAATTTACTCAAGGGCTCCTCTCAACTCACTCCTCAAATTTGCTAATTTCGTCATGTCTCTCGACCTTAGTTTCAAAATCTTGATTTTTTAATTCCATATCATAGCTAGCGTTGTTAGCTTCGATTCGCATGTTTGAACACAAAAATCCGATATCACACGTGCTAGGTATAACCAATTTAATTTACTCAAGGGCTCCTCTCAACTCACTCCTCAAACTTGCTAATTTCGTCATGTCTCTCGACCTGAGTTTCAAAATCTTGATTTTTTAATTCCATATCATAGCTAGCGTTGTTAGCTTCGATTCGCATGTTTGAACACAAAAATCCGATATCACACGAGCTAGGTATGAACATTTTTATTTACTCAAGGGTTCCTCTCAACTCCCTCGTCAAGGTTGCTAATTTCGTCATACCTCTCGACCTGAGTTTCAAAATCTTGATTTTTTAAATCCATATCATAGCTAGCGTTGTTGGCTTCGATTCGCATGTTTGAACACAAAAATCCAATATCACACGAGCCAGGTATGAACATTGTAATTTACCTACTAGCTCTTCTCAACTCCCTCCTCAAATTTGCTAATTTCGTCATGTCTCTCGACCTTAGTTTCAAAATCTTGATGTTTTAATTCCATATCGCATGTTTGAACACAAAAATCCGATATCACACGAGCTAGGTATGAACATTTTTATTTACTCAAGGGCTCCTCTCCACTCCCTCGTCAAGGTTGCTAATTTCGTCATGTCTCTCGACCTGAGTTTCAAAATCTTGATTTTTTAATTCCATATCATAGCTAACGTTGTTAGCTTCGATTCGCATGTTTGAACACAGAAATCCGATATCACACGAGCCAGGTATGAACATTTTAATTTACTCAAGGGCTCCTCTCAACTCCCTCCTCAAATTTTGTAATTTCGTCATGTCTCTCGACCTGGGTTTCAAAATCTTGATTTTTTAATTCCATATCATAGCTAGCGTTGTTAGCTTCGATTCGCATGTTTGAACACAAAAATCTGATATCACACTCGCTAGGTATAACCATTTTAATTTACTCAAGGGCTCCTCTCAACTCACTCCTCAAATTTGGTAATTTCGTCATGTCTCTCGACCTTAGTTTCAAAATCTTGATTTTTTAATTCCATATCATAGCTAGCGTTGTTAGCTTCGATTCGCATGTTTGAACACAAAAATCCGATATCACACGAGCCAGGTATGAACCAATTTAATTTACTCAAGGGCTCCTCTCAACTCCCTCCTCAAATTTGCTAATTTCGTCATGTCTCTCGACCTTAGTTTCAAAATCTTGATTTTTTAATTCCATATCATAGCTAGCGTTGTTAGCTTCGATTCGCATGTTTGAACACAAAAATCCGATATCACACGAGCCAGGTATGAACAGTGTAATTTACTCAAGGGCTCTTCTCAACTCACTCCTCAAATTTGCTAATTTCGTCATGTCTCTCGACGTTAGTTTCAAAATCTTGATTTTTTAATTCCATATCATAGCTAGCGTTGTTAGCTTCGATTCGCATGTTTGAACACAAAAATCCGATATCACACGAGCCAGGTATGAACATTTTAATTTACTCAAGGGCTCCTCTCAACTCACTCCTCAAATTTGCTAATTTCGTCATGTCTCTCGACCTTAGTTTCAAAATCTTGATTTTTTAATTCCATATCATAGCTAGCGTTGTTAGCTTCGATTCGCATGTTTGAACACAAAAATCCGATATCACACGAGCTAGGTATGAACATTTTTATTTACTCAAGGGCTCCTCTCAACTCCCTCGTCAAGGTTGCTAATTTCGTCATGTCTCTCGACCTGAGTTTCAAAATCTTGATTTTTTAATTCCATATCATAGCTAGCGTTGTTAGCTTCGATTCGCATGTTTGAACACAAAAATCCGATATCACACGTGCTAGGTATAACCAATTTAATTTACTCAAGGGCTCCTCTCAACTCCCTCGTCAAGGTTGCTAATTTCGTCATGTCTCTCGACCTTAGTTTCAAAATCTTGATTTTTTAATTCCATATCATAGCTAGCGTTGTTGGCTTCGATTCGCATGTTTGAACACAAAAATCCGATATCACACGAGCCAGGTATGAACATTGTAATTTACCTACTAGCTCTTCTCAACTCCCTCCTCAAATTTGCTAATTTCGTCATGTCTCTCGACCTTAGTTTCAAAATCTTGATGTTTTAATTCCATATCATAGCTAGCGTTGTTAGCTTCGATTCGCATGTTTGAACACAAAAATCCGATATCACACGTGCTAGGTATAACCAATTTAATTTACTCAAGGGCTCCTCTCAACTCACTCCTCAAATTTGCTAATTTCGTCATGTCTCTCGACCTTAGTTTCAAAATCTTGATTTTTTAATTCCATATCATAGCTAGCGTTGTTAGCTTCGATTCGCATGTTTGGACACAAAAATCCGATATCACACGAGCCAGGTATGAACCAATTTAATTTACTCAAGGGCTCCTCTCAACTCCCTCCTCAAATTTGGTAATTTCGTCATGTCTCTCGACCTTAGTTTCAAAATCTTGATTTTTTAATTCCATATCATAGCTAGCGTTGTTAGCTTCGATTCGCATGTTTGAACACAAAAATCCGATATCACACGAGCTAGGTATGAACATTTTTATTTACTCAAGGGCTCCTCTCAACTCCCTCGTCAAGGTTGCTAATTTCGTCATGTCTCTCGACCTTAGTTTCAAAATCTTGATTTTTTTAATTCCATGTCATAGCTAGCGTTGTTAGCTTCGATTCGTATGTTTGAACACAAAAATCTGATATCACACGAGCTAGGTATGAACATTTTAATTTACTCAAGGGCTCCTCTCAACTCCCTCCTCAAATTTGGTAATTTCGTCATGTCTCTCGACCTTAGTTTCAAAATCTTGATTTTTTAATTCCGTATCATAGCTAGCGTTGTTAGCTTCGATTCACATGTTTGAACACAAAAATCCGATATCACACGAGCTAGGTATGAACATTTTTATTTACTCAAGGGCTCCTCTCAACTCCCTCGTCAAGGTTGCTAATTTCGTCATGTCTCTCGACCTTAGTTTCAAAATCTTGATTTTTTTAATTCCATATCATAGCTAGCGTTGTTAGCTTCGATTCGCATGTTTGAACACAAAAATCCGATATCACACGAGCTAGGTATGAACATTTTTATTTACTCAAGGGCTCCTCTCAACTCCCTCGTCAAGGTTGCTAATTTCGTCATGTCTCTCGACCTGAGTTTCAAAATCTTGATTTTTTAAATCCATATCATAGCTAGCGTTGTTAGCTTCGATTCACATGTTTGAACACAAAAATCCGATATCACACGAGCTAGGTATGAACATTTTTATTTACTCAAGGGCTCCTCTCAACTCCCTCGTCAAGGTTGCTAATTTCGTCATGTCTCTCGACCTTACTTTCAAAATCTTGATTTTTTTAATTCCATATCATAGCTAGCGTTGTTAGCTTCGATTCGCATGTTTGAACACAAAAATCCGATATCACACGAGCTAGGTATGAACATTTTTATTTACTCAAGGGCTCCTCTCCACTCCCTCGTCAAGGTTGCTAATTTCGTCATGTCTCTCGACCTGAGTTTCAAAATCTTGATTTTTTAATTCCATATCATAGCTAACGTTGTTAGCTTCGATTCGCATGTTTGAACACAGAAATCCGATATCACACGAGCCAGGTATGAACATTTTAATTTACTCAAGGGCTCCTCTCAACTCCCTCCTCAAATTTTGTAATTTCGTCATGTCTCTCGACCTGGGTTTCAAAATCTTGATTTTTTAATTCCATATCATAGCTAGCGTTGTTAGCTTCGATTCGCATGTTTGAACACAAAAATCTGATATCACACTCGCTAGGTATAACCATTTTAATTTACTCAAGGGCTCCTCTCAACTCACTCCTCAAATTTGGTAATTTCGTCATGTCTCTCGACCTTAGTTTCAAAATCTTGATTTTTTAATTCCATATCATAGCTAGCGTTGTTAGCTTCGATTCGCATGTTTGAACACAAAAATCCGATATCACACGAGCCAGGTATGAACCAATTTAATTTACTCAAGGGCTCCTCTCAACTCCCTCCTCAAATTTGCTAATTTCGTCATGTCTCTCGACCTTAGTTTCAAAATCTTGATTTTTTAATTCCATATCATAGCTAGCGTTGTTAGCTTCGATTCGCATGTTTGAACACAAAAATCCGATATCACACGAGCCAGGTATGAACAGTGTAATTTACTCAAGGGCTCTTCTCAACTCACTCCTCAAATTTGCTAATTTCGTCATGTCTCTCGACGTTAGTTTCAAAATCTTGATTTTTTAATTCCATATCATAGCTAGCGTTGTTAGCTTCGATTCGCATGTTTGAACACAAAAATCCGATATCACACGAGCCAGGTATGAACATTTTAATTTACTCAAGGGCTCCTCTCAACTCACTCCTCAAATTTGCTAATTTCGTCATGTCTCTCGACCTTAGTTTCAAAATCTTGATTTTTTAATTCCATATCATAGCTAGCGTTGTTAGCTTCGATTCGCATGTTTGAACACAAAAATCCGATATCACACGAGCTAGGTATGAACATTTTTATTTACTCAAGGGCTCCTCTCAACTCCCTCGTCAAGGTTGCTAATTTCGTCATGTCTCTCGAGCTGAGTTTCAAAATCTTGATTTTTTAATTCCATATCATAGCTAGCGTTGTTAGCTTCGATTCGCATGTTTGAACACAAAAATCCGATATCACACGTGCTAGGTATAACCAATTTAATTTACTCAAGGGCTCCTCTCAACTCACTCCTCAAACTTGCTAATTTCTTCATGTCTCTCGACCTGAGTTTCAAAATCTTGATTTTTTAATTCCATATCATAGCTAGCGTTGTTAGCTTCGATTCGCATGTTTGAACACAAAAATCCGATATCACACGAGCTAGGTATGAACATTTTAATTTACTCAAGGGCTCCTCTTAAGTCCCTCCTCAAATTTTGTAATTTCGTCATGTCTCTCGACCTTAGTTTCAAAATCTTGATTTTTTAATTCCATATCATAGCTAGCGTTGTTAGCTTCGATTCGCATGTTTGAACACAAAAATCCGATATCACACGAGCTAGGTATGAACATTTTAATTTACTCAAGGGCTCCTCTCAACTCCCTCCTCAAATTTTGTAATTTCGTCATGTCTCTCGACCTGGGTTTCAAAATCTTGATTTTTTAATTCCATATCATAGCTAGCGTTGTTGGCTTCGATTCGCATGTTTGAACACAAAAATCCGATATCACACGAGCCAGGTATGAACATTGTAATTTACCTACTAGCTCTTCTCAACTCCCTCCTCAAATTTGCTAATTTCGTCATGTCTCTCGACCTTAGTTTCAAAATCTTGATGTTTTAATTCCATATCATAGCTAGCGTTGTTAGCTTCGATTCGCATGTTTGAACACAAAAATCCGATATCACACGTGCTAGGTATAACCAATTTAATTTACTCAAGGGCTCCTCTCAACTCACTCCTCAAATTTGCTAATTTCGTCATGTCTCTCGACCTTAGTTTCAAAATCTTGATTTTTTAATTCCATATCATAGCTAGCGTTGTTAGCTTCGATTCGCATGTTTGGACACAAAAATCCGATATCACACGAGCCAGGTATGAACCAATTTAATTTACTCAAGGGCTCCTCTCAACTCCCTCCTCAAATTTGGTAATTTCGTCATGTCTCTCGACCTTAGTTTCAAAATCTTGATTTTTTAATTCCATATCATAGCTAGCGTTGTTAGCTTCGATTCGCATGTTTGAACACAAAAATCCGATATCACACGAGCTAGGTATGAACATTTTTATTTACTCAAGGGCTCCTCTCAACTCCCTCGTCAAGGTTGCTAATTTCGTCATGTCTCTCGACCTTAGTTTCAAAATCTTGATTTTTTTAATTCCATGTCATAGCTAGCGTTGTTAGCTTCGATTCGTATGTTTGAACACAAAAATCTGATATCACACGAGCTAGGTATGAACATTTTAATTTACTCAAGGGCTCCTCTCAACTCCCTCCTCAAATTTGGTAATTTCGTCATGTCTCTCGACCTTAGTTTCAAAATCTTGATTTTTTAATTCCGTATCATAGCTAGCGTTGTTAGCTTCGATTCACATGTTTGAACACAAAAATCCGATATCACACGAGCTAGGTATGAACATTTTTATTTACTCAAGGGCTCCTCTCAACTCCCTCGTCAAGGTTGCTAATTTCGTCATGTCTCTCGACCTTAGTTTCAAAATCTTGATTTTTTTAATTCCATATCATAGCTAGCGTTGTTAGCTTCGATTCGCATGTTTGAACACAAAAATCCGATATCACACGAGCTAGGTATGAACATTTTTATTTACTCAAGGGCTCCTCTCAACTCCCTCGTCAAGGTTGCTAATTTCGTCATGTCTCTCGACCTGAGTTTCAAAATCTTGATTTTTTAAATCCATATCATAGCTAGCGTTGTTAGCTTCGATTCACATGTTTGAACACAAAAATCCGATATCACACGAGCTAGGTATGAACATTTTTATTTACTCAAGGGCTCCTCTCAACTCCCTCGTCAAGGTTGCTAATTTCGTCATGTCTCTCGACCTTACTTTCAAAATCTTGATTTTTTTAATTCCATATCATAGCTAGCGTTGTTAGCTTCGATTCGCATGTTTGAACACAAAAATCCGATATCACACGAGCTAGGTATGAACATTTTTATTTACTCAAGGGCTCCTCTCCACTCCCTCGTCAAGGTTGCTAATTTCGTCATGTCTCTCGACCTGAGTTTCAAAATCTTGATTTTTTAATTCCATATCATAGCTAACGTTGTTAGCTTCGATTCGCATGTTTGAACACAGAAATCCGATATCACACGAGCCAGGTATGAACATTTTAATTTACTCAAGGGCTCCTCTCAACTCCCTCCTCAAATTTTGTAATTTCGTCATGTCTCTCGACCTGGGTTTCAAAATCTTGATTTTTTAATTCCATATCATAGCTAGCGTTGTTAGCTTCGATTCGCATGTTTGAACACAAAAATCTGATATCACACTCGCTAGGTATAACCATTTTAATTTACTCAAGGGCTCCTCTCAACTCACTCCTCAAATTTGGTAATTTCGTCATGTCTCTCGACCTTAGTTTCAAAATCTTGATTTTTTAATTCCATATCATAGCTAGCGTTGTTAGCTTCGATTCGCATGTTTGAACACAAAAATCCGATATCACACGAGCCAGGTATGAACCAATTTAATTTACTCAAGGGCTCCTCTCAACTCCCTCCTCAAATTTGCTAATTTCGTCATGTCTCTCGACCTTAGTTTCAAAATCTTGATTTTTTAATTCCATATCATAGCTAGCGTTGTTAGCTTCGATTCGCATGTTTGAACACAAAAATCCGATATCACACGAGCCAGGTATGAACAGTGTAATTTACTCAAGGGCTCTTCTCAACTCACTCCTCAAATTTGCTAATTTCGTCATGTCTCTCGACGTTAGTTTCAAAATCTTGATTTTTTAATTCCATATCATAGCTAGCGTTGTTAGCTTCGATTCGCATGTTTGAACACAAAAATCCGATATCACACGAGCCAGGTATGAACATTTTAATTTACTCAAGGGCTCCTCTCAACTCACTCCTCAAATTTGCTAATTTCGTCATGTCTCTCGACCTTAGTTTCAAAATCTTGATTTTTTAATTCCATATCATAGCTAGCGTTGTTAGCTTCGATTCGCATGTTTGAACACAAAAATCCGATATCACACGAGCTAGGTATGAACATTTTTATTTACTCAAGGGCTCCTCTCAACTCCCTCGTCAAGGTTGCTAATTTCGTCATGTCTCTCGACCTGAGTTTCAAAATCTTGATTTTTTAATTCCATATCATAGCTAGCGTTGTTAGCTTCGATTCGCATGTTTGAACACAAAAATCCGATATCACACGTGCTAGGTATAACCAATTTAATTTACTCAAGGGCTCCTCTCAACTCACTCCTCAAACTTGCTAATTTCTTCATGTCTCTCGACCTGAGTTTCAAAATCTTGATTTTTTAATTCCATATCATAGCTAGCGTTGTTAGCTTCGATTCGCATGTTTGAACACAAAAATCCGATATCACACGAGCTAGGTATGAACATTTTAATTTACTCAAGGGCTCCTCTTAAGTCCCTCCTCAAATTTTGTAATTTCGTCATGTCTCTCGACCTTAGTTTCAAAATCTTGATTTTTTAATTCCATATCATAGCTAGCGTTGTTAGCTTCGATTCGCATGTTTGAACACAAAAATCCGATATCACACGAGCTAGGTATGAACATTTTAATTTACTCAAGGGCTCCTCTCAACTCCCTCCTCAAATTTTGTAATTTCGTCATGTCTCTCGACCTGGGTTTCAAAATCTTGATTTTTTAATTCCATATCATAGCTAGCGTTGTTAGCTTCGATTCGAATGTTTGAACACAAAAATCCGATATCACACGAGTTAGGTATCAACATTTTTATTTACTCAAGGGTTCCTCTCAACTCCCTCGTCAAGGTTGCTAATTTCGTCATATCTCTCGACCTGAGTTTCAAAATCTTGATTTTTTAAATCCATATCATAGCTAGCGTTGTTGGCTTCGATTCGCATGTTTGTACACAAATATCCGATATCACACGAGCTAGGTATGAACATTTTAATTTACTCAAGGGCTCCTCTCAACTCACTCCTCAAATTTGCTAATTTCGTCATGTCTCTCGACGTTAGTTTCAAAATCTTGATTTTTTAATTCCATATCATAGCTAGCGTTGTTAGCTTCGATTCGCATGTTTGAACACAAAAATCCGATATCACACGAGCCAGGTATGAACATTTTAATTTACTCAAGGGCTCCTCTCAACTCCCTCCTCAAATTTGGTAATTTCGTCATGTCTCTTGACCTGAGTTTCAAAATCTTGATTTTTTAAATCCATATCATAGCTAGCGTTGTTGGCTTCGATTCGCATGTTTGTACACAAATATCCGATATCACACGAGCTAGGTATGAACATTTTAATTTACTCAAGGGCTCCTCTCAACTCACTCCTCAAATTTGCTAATTTCGTCATGTCTCTCGACGTTAGTTTCAAAATCTTGATTTTTTAATTCCATATCATAGCTAGCGTTGTTAGCTTCGATTCGCATGTTTGAACATAAAAATCCGATATCACACGAGCCAGGTATGAACATTTTAATTTACTCAAGGGCTCCTCTCAACTCCCTCCTCAAATTTGGTAATTTCATCATGTCTCTTGACCTGAGTTTCAAAATCTTGATTTTTTAATTCCATATCATAGCTAGCGTTGTTAGCTTCGATTCGCATGTTTGAACACAAAAATCCGATATCACACGAGCTAGGTATGAACATTTTAATTTACTCAAGGGCTCCTCTCAACTCCCTCCTCAAATTTGGTAATTTCGTCATGTCTCTCGACCTTAGTTTCAAAATCTTGATTTTTTAATTCCATATCATAGCTAGCGTTGTTAGCTTCGATTCGCATGTTTGAACACAAAAATCCGATGTCACACGAGCTAGGTATGAACATTTTTATTTACTCAAGGGCTCCTCTCAACTCCCTCGTCAAGGTTGCTAATTTCGTCATGTCTCTCGACCTTAGTTTCAAAATCTTGATTTTTTTAATTCCATATCATAGCTAGCGTTGTTAGCTTCGATTCGCATGTTTGAACACAAAAATCTGATATCACACGAGCTAGGTATGAACATTTTTATTTACTCAAGGGCTCCTCTCAACTCCCTCAAATTTGCTAATTTCGTCATGTCTCTCGACCTTAGTTTCAAAATCTTGATTTTTTAATTCCGTATCATAGCTAGCGTTGTTATCTTCGATTCGCATGTTTGAACACAAAAATCCGATATCACACGAGCTAGGTATGAACATTTCTATTTACTCAAGGGCTCCTCTCAACTCCCTCGTCAAGGTTGCTAATTTCGTCATGTCTCTCGACCTTAGTTTCAAAATCTTGATTTTTTTAATTCCATATCATAGCTAGCGTTGTTAGCTTCGATTCGCATGTTTGAACACAAAAATCCGATATCACACGAGCTAGGTATGAACATTTTTATTTACTCAAGGGCTCCTCTCAACTCCCTCGTCAAGGTTGCTAATTTCGTCATGTCTCTCGACCTGAGTTTCAAAATCTTGATTTTTTAATTCCATATCATAGCTAGCGTTGTTAGCTTCGATTCACATGTTTGAACACAAAAATCCGATATCACACGAGCTAGGTATGAACATTTTTATTTACTCAAGGGCTCCTCTCAACTCCCTCGTCAAGGTTGCTAATTTCGTCATGTCTCTCGACCTTAGTTTCAAAATCTTGATTTTTTTAATTCCATATTATAGCTAGCGTTGTTAGCTTCGATTCGCATGTTTGAACACAAAAATCCGATATCACACGAGCTAGGTATGAACATTTTTATTTACTCAAGGGCTCCTCTCAACTCCCTCGTCAAGGTTGCTAATTTCGTCATGTCTCTGGACCTGAGTTTCAAAATCTTGATTTTTTAATTCCATATCATAGCTAACGTTGTTAGCTTCGATTCGCATGTTTGAACACAGAAATCCGATATCACACTAGCCAGGTATGAACATTTTAATTTACTCAAGGGCTCCTCTCAACTCCCTCCTCAAATTTTGTAATTTCGTCATGTCTCTCGACCTGGGTTTCAAAATCTTGATTTTTTAATTCCATATCATAGCTAGCGTTGTTAGCTTCGATTCGCATGTTTGAACACAAAAATCCGATATCACACGAGCTAGGTATGAACATTTCTATTTACTCAAGGGCTCCTCTCAACTCCCTCGTCAAGGTTGCTAATTTCGTCATGTCTCTCGACCTTAGTTTCAAAATCTTGATTTTTTTAATTCCATATCATAGCTAGCGTTGTTAGCTTCGATTCGCATGTTTGAACACAAAAATCCGATATCACACGAGCTAGGTATGAACATTTTTATTTACTCAAGGGCTCCTCTCAACTCCCTCGTCAAGGTTGCTAATTTCGTCATGTCTCTCGACCTGAGTTTCAAAATCTTGATTTTTTAATTCCATATCATAGCTAGCGTTGTTAGCTTCGATTCACATGTTTGAACACAAAAATCCGATATCACACGAGCTAGGTATGAACATTTCTATTTACTCAAGGGCTCCTCTCAACTCCCTCGTCAAGGTTGCTAATTTCGTCATGTCTCTCGACCTTAGTTTCAAAATCTTGATTTTTTTAATTCCATATCATAGCTAGCGTTGTTAGCTTCGATTCGCATGTTTGAACACAAAAATCCGATATCACACGAGCTAGGTATGAACATTTTTATTTACTCAAGGGCTCCTCTCAACTCCCTCGTCAAGGTTGCTAATTTCGTCATGTCTCTCGACCTGAGTTTCAAAGTCTTGATTTTTTAATTCCATATCATAGCTAGCGTTGTTAGCTTCGATTCACATGTTTGAACACAAAAATCCGATATCACACGAGCTAGGTATGAACATTTTTATTTACTCAAGGGCTCCTCTCAACTCCCTCGTCAAGGTTGCTAATTTCGTCATGTCTCTCGACCTTAGTTTCAAAATCTTGATTTTTTTAATTCCATATCATAGCTAGCGTTGTTAGCTTCGATTCGCATGTTTGAACACAAAAATCCGATATCACACGAGCTAGGTATGAACATTTTTATTTACTCAAGGGCTCCTCTCAACTCCCTCGTCAAGGTTGCTAATTTCGTCATGTCTCTGGACCTGAGTTTCAAAATCTTGATTTTTTAATTCCATATCATAGCTAACGTTGTTAGCTTCGATTCGCATGTTTGAACACAGAAATCCGATATCACACGAGCCAGGTATGAACATTTTAATTTACTCAAGGGCTCCTCTCAACTCCCTCCTCAAATTTTGTAATTTCGTCATGTCTCTCGACCTGGGTTTCAAAATCTTGATTTTTTAATTCCATATCATAGCTAGCGTTGTTAGCTTCGATTCGCATGTTTGAACACAAAAATCTGATATCACACTCGCTAGGTATATCCATTTTAATTTACTCGAGGGCTCCTCTCAACTCACTCCTCAAATTTGGTAATTTCGTCATGTCTCTCGACCTTAGTTTCAAAATCTTGATTTTTTAATTCCATATCATAGCTAGCGTTGTTAGCTTCGATTCGCATGTTTGAACACAAAAATCCGATATCACACGAGCCAGGTATGAACCAATTTAATTTACTCAAGGGCTCCTCTCAACTCCCTCCTCAAATTTGCTAATTTCGTCATGTCTCTCGACCTTAGTTTCAAAATCTTGATTTTTTTAATTCCATATCATAGCTAGCGTTGTTAGCTAGGTATAACCATTTTAATTTACTCAAGGGCTCCTCTCAACTCACTCCTCAAATTTGGTAATTTCGTCATGTCTCTCGACCTTAGTTTCAAAATCTTGATTTTTTAATTCCATATCATAGCTAGCGTTGTTAGCTTCGATTCGCATGTTTGAACACAAAAATCCGATATCACACGAGCTAGGTATGAACATTTTAATTTACTCAAGGGCTCCTCTCAACTCACTCCTCAAATTTGCTAATTTCGTCATGTCTCTCGACGTTAGTTTCAAAATCTTGATTTTTTAATTCCATATCATAGCTAGCGTTGTTAGCTTCGATTCGCATGTTTGAACACAAAAATCCGATATCACACGAGCCAGGTATGAACATTTTAATTTACTCAAGGGCTCCTCTCAACTCCCTCCTCAAATTTGGTAATTTCGTCATATCTCTTGACCTGAGTTTCAAAATCTTGATTTTTTAAATCCATATCATAGCTAGCGTTGTTGGCTTCGATTCGCATGTTTGTACACAAATATCCGATATCACACGAGCTAGGTATGAACATTTTAATTTACTCAAGGGCTCCTCTCAACTCACTCCTCAAATTTGCTAATTTCGTCATGTCTCTCGACGTTAGTTTCAAAATCTTGATTTTTTAATTCCATATCATAGCTAGCGTTGTTAGCTTCGATTCGCATGTTTGAACATAAAAATCCGATATCACACGAGCCAGGTATGAACATTTTAATTTACTCAAGGGCTCCTCTCAACTCCCTCCTCAAATTTGGTAATTTCATCATGTCTCTTGACCTGAGTTTCAAAATCTTGATTTTTTAATTCCATATCATAGCTAGCGTTGTTATCTTCGATTCGCATGTTTGAACACAAAAATCCGATATCACACGAGCCAGGTATGAACAGTGTAATTTACTCAAGGGCTCTTCTCAACTCACTCCTCAAATTTGCTAATTTCGTCATGTCTCTCGACGTTAGTTTCAAAATCTTGATTTTTTAATTCCATATCATAGCTAGCGTTGTTAGCTTCGATTCGCATGTTTGAACACAAAAATCCGATATCACACGAGCCAGGTATGAACATTTTAATTTACTCAAGGGCTCCTCTCAACTCACTCCTCAAATTTGCTAATTTCGTCATGTCTCTCGACCTTAGTTTCAAAATCTTGATTTTTTAATTCCATATCATAGCTAGCGTTGTTAGCTTCGATTCGCATGTTTGAACACAAAAATCCGATATCACACGTGCTAGGTATAACCAATTTAATTTACTCAAGGGCTCCTCTCAACTCACTCCTCGAATTTGGTAATTTCGTCATGTCTCTCGACCTTAGTTTCAAAATCTTGATTTTTTAATTCCATATCATAGCTAGCGTTGTTAGCTTCGATTCGCATGTTTGAACACAAAAATCCGATATCACACGAGCCAGGTATGAACATTTTAATTTACTCAAGGGCTCCTCTCAACTCACTCCTCAAATTTGCTAATTTCGTCATGTCTCTCGACCTTAGTTTCAAAATCTTGATTTTTTAATTCCATATCATAGCTAGCGTTGTTAGCTTCGATTCGCATGTTTGAACACAAAAATCCGATATCACACGTGCTAGGTATAACCAATTTAATTTACTCAAGGGCTCCTCTCAACTCACTCCTCAAATTTGGTAATTTCGTCATGTCTCTCGACCTTAGTTTCAAAATCTTGATTTTTTAATTCCATATCATAGCTAGCGTTGTTAGCTTCGATTCGCATGTTTGAACACAAAAATCCGATATCACACGAGTTAGGTATCAACATTTTTATTTACTCAAGGGTTCCTCTCAACTCCCTCGTCAAGGTTGCTAATTTCGTCATATCTCTCGACCTGAGTTTCAAAATCTTGATTTTTTAATTCCATATCATAGCTAGGGTTGTTAGCTTCGATTCGCATGTTTGAACACAAAAATCCGATATCACACGAGCCAGGTATGAACATTTTTATTTACTCAAGGGCTCCTCTCAACTCCCTCCTCAAATTTTGTAATTTCGTCATGTCTCTCGACGTTAGTTTCAAAATCTTGATTTTTTAATTCCATATCATAGCTAGCGTTGTTAGCTTCGATTCGCATGTTTGAACACAAAAATCGGATATCACACGAGCCAGGTATGAACATTTTAATTTACTCAAGGGCTCCTCTCAACTCCCTCCTCAAATTTGGTAATTTCGTCATGTCTCTTGACCTGAGTTTCAAAATCTTGATTTTTTAAATCCATATCATAGCTAGCGTTGTTGGCTTCGATTCGCATGTTTGTACACAAATATCCGATATCACACGAGCTAGGTATGAACATTTTAATTTACTCAAGGGCTCCTCTCAACTCCCTCCTCAAATTTTGTAATTTCGTCATGTCTCTCGACCTGGGTTTCTAAATCTTGATTTTTTAATTCCATATCATAGCTAGCGTTGTTAGCTTCGATTCGCATGTTTGAACACAAAAATCCGATATCACACGAGCTAGGTATGAACATTTTAATTTACTCAAGGGCTCCTCTCAACTCCCTCCTCAAATTTGGTAATTTCGTCATGTCTCTCGACCTGGGTTTCAAAATCTTGATTTTTTAATTCCATATCATAGCTAGCGTTGTTAGCTTTGATTCGCATGTTTGAACACAAATATCCGATATCACACGAGCCAGGTATGAACATTTTAATTTACTCAAGGGCTCCTCTCAACTCCCTCCTCAAATTTGGTAATTTCGTCCTGTCTCTTGACCTGAGTTTCAAAATCTTGATTTTTTAATTCCATATCATAGCTAGCGTTGTTAGCTTCGATTCGCATGTTTGTACACAAATATCCGATATCACACGAGCTAGGTATGAACATTTTAATTTACTCAAGGGCTCCTCTCAACTCACTCCTCAAATTTGCTAATTTCGTCATGTCTCTCGACGTTAGTTTCCAAATCTTGGTTTTTTAATTCCATATCATAGCTAGCGTTGTTAGCTTCGATTCGCATGTTTGAACACAAAAATCCGATATCACACGAGCTAGGTATGAACATTTTAATTTACTCAAGGGCTCCTCTCAACTCCCTCCTCAAATTTGCTAATTTCGTCATGTCTCTCGACCTTAGTTTCAAAATCTTGATTTTTTAAATCCATATCATAGCTAGCGTTGTTGGCTTCGATTCGCATGTTTGAACACAAAAATCCGATATCACACGCGCTAGGTATGAACATTTTTATTTACTCTAGGGCTTTTGTCAACTCCCTCGTCAAGGTTGCTAATTTCGTCATGTCTCTCGACCTTAGTTTCAAAATCTTGATTTTTTTAATTCCATATCATAGCTAGCGTTGTTAGCTTCGATTCGCATGTTTGAACACAAAAATCCGATATCACACGAGCTAGGTATGAACATTTTTATTTACTCAAGGGCTCCTCTCAACTCCCTCGTCAAGGTTGCTAATTTCGTCATGTCTCTCGACCTGAGTTTCAAAATCTTGATTTTTTAATTCCATATCATAGCTAACGTTGTTAGCTTCGATTCGCATGTTTGAACACAGAAATCCGATATCACACGAGCCAGGTATGAACATTTTAATTTACTTAAGGGCTCCTCTCAACTCCCTCCTCAAATTTTGTAATTTCGTCATGTCTCTCGACCTGGGTTTCAAAATCTTGATTTTTTTAATTCCATATCATAGCTAGCGTTGTTAGCTTCGATTCGCATGTTTGAACACAAAAATCCGATATCACACTCGCTAGGTATAACCATTTTAATTTACTCAAGGGCTCCTCTCAACTCACTCCTCAAATTTTGTAATTTCGTCATGTCTCTCGACGTTAGTTTCAAAATCTTGATTTTTTAATTCCATATCATAGCTAGCGTTGTTAGCTTCGATTCGCATGTTTGAACACAAAAATCCGATATCACACGAGCCAGGTATGAACTAATTTAATTTACTCAAGGGCTCCTCTCAACTCCCTCCTCAAATTTGCTAATTTCGTCATGTCTCTCGACCTGAGTTTCAAAATCTTGATTTTTTAATTCCATATCATAGCTAACGTTGTTAGCTTCGATTCGCATGTTTGAACACAAAAATCCGATATCACACGAGCTAGGTATGAACATTTTTATTTACTCAAGGGCTCCTCTCAACTCCCTCGTCAAGGTTGCTAATTTCGTCATGTCTCTCGACCTTAGTTTCAAAATCTTGATTTTTTTAATTCCATATCATAGCTAGCGTTGTTAGCTTCGATTCGCATGTTTGAACACAGAAATCCGATATCACACTAGCCAGGTATGAACATTTTAATTTACTCAAGGGCTCCTCTCAACTCCCTCCTCAAATTTTGTAATTTCGTCATGTCTCTCGACCTGGGTTTCAAAATCTTGATTTTTTAATTCCATATCATAGCTAGCGTTGTTAGCTTCGATTCGCATGTTTGAACACAAAAATCCGATATCACACGAGCTAGGTATGAACATTTCTATTTACTCAAGGGCTCCTCTCAACTCCCTCGTCAAGGTTGCTAATTTCGTCATGTCTCTCGACCTTAGTTTCAAAATCTTGATTTTTTTAATTCCATATCATAGCTAGCGTTGTTAGCTTCGATTCGCATGTTTGAACACAAAAATCCGATATCACACGAGCTAGGTATGAACATTTTTATTTACTCAAGGGCTCCTCTCAACTCCCTCGTCAAGGTTGCTAATTTCGTCATGTCTCTCGACCTGAGTTTCAAAATCTTGATTTTTTAATTCCATATCATAGCTAGCGTTGTTAGCTTCGATTCACATGTTTGAACACAAAAATCCGATATCACACGAGCTAGGTATGAACATTTCTATTTACTCAAGGGCTCCTCTCAACTCCCTCGTCAAGGTTGCTAATTTCGTCATGTCTCTCGACCTTAGTTTCAAAATCTTGATTTTTTTAATTCCATATCATAGCTAGCGTTGTTAGCTTCGATTCGCATGTTTGAACACAAAAATCCGATATCACACGAGCTAGGTATGAACATTTTTATTTACTCAAGGGCTCCTCTCAACTCCCTCGTCAAGGTTGCTAATTTCGTCATGTCTCTCGACCTGAGTTTCAAAGTCTTGATTTTTTAATTCCATATCATAGCTAGCGTTGTTAGCTTCGATTCACATGTTTGAACACAAAAATCCGATATCACACGAGCTAGGTATGAACATTTTTATTTACTCAAGGGCTCCTCTCAACTCCCTCGTCAAGGTTGCTAATTTCGTCATGTCTCTCGACCTTAGTTTCAAAATCTTGATTTTTTTAATTCCATATTATAGCTAGCGTTGTTAGCTTCGATTCGCATGTTTGAACACAAAAATCCGATATCACACGAGCTAGGTATGAACATTTTTATTTACTCAAGGGCTCCTCTCAACTCCCTCGTCAAGGTTGCTAATTTCGTCATGTCTCTGGACCTGAGTTTCGAAATCTTGATTTTTTAATTCCATATCATAGCTAACGTTGTTAGCTTCGATTCGCATGTTTGAACACAGAAATCCGATATCACACGAGCCAGGTATGAACATTTTAATTTACTCAAGGGCTCCTCTCAACTCCCTCCTCAAATTTTGTAATTTCGTCATGTCTCTCGACCTGGGTTTCAAAATCTTGATTTTTTAATTCCATATCATAGCTAGCGTTGTTAGCTTCGATTCGCATGTTTGAACACAAAAATCTGATATCACACTCGCTAGGTATAACCATTTTAATTTACTCGAGGGCTCCTCTCAACTCACTCCTCAAATTTGGTAATTTCGTCATGTCTCTCGACCTTAGTTTCAAAATCTTGATTTTTTAATTCCATATCATAGCTAGCGTTGTTAGCTTCGATTCGCATGTTTGAACACAAAAATCCGATATCACACGAGCCAGGTATGAACCAATTTAATTTACTCAAGGGCTCCTCTCAACTCCCTCCTCAAATTTGCTAATTTCGTCATGTCTCTCGACCTTAGTTTCAAAATCTTGATTTTTTTAATTCCATATCATAGCTAGCGTTGTTAGCTAGGTATAACCATTTTAATTTACTCAAGGGCTCCTCTCAACTCACTCCTCAAATTTGGTAATTTCGTCATGTCTCTCGACCTTAGTTTCAAAATCTTGATTTTTTAATTCCATATCATAGCTAGCGTTGTTAGCTTCGATTCGCATGTTTGAACACAAAAATCCGATATCACACGAGCTAGGTATGAACATTTTAATTTACTCAAGGGCTCCTCTCAACTCACTCCTCAAATTTGCTAATTTCGTCATGTCTCTCGACGTTAGTTTCAAAATCTTGATTTTTTAATTCCATATCATAGCTAGCGTTGTTAGCTTCGATTCGCATGTTTGAACACAAAAATCCGATATCACACGAGCCAGGTATGAACATTTTAATTTACTCAAGGGCTCCTCTCAACTCCCTCCTCAAATTTGGTAATTTCGTCATATCTCTTGACCTGAGTTTCAAAATCTTGATTTTTTAAATCCATATCATAGCTAGCGTTGTTGGCTTCGATTCGCATGTTTGTACACAAATATCCGATATCACACGAGCTAGGTATGAACATTTTAATTTACTCAAGGGCTCCTCTCAACTCACTCCTCAAATTTGCTAATTTCGTCATGTCTCTCGACGTTAGTTTCAAAATCTTGATTTTTTAATTCCATATCATAGCTAGCGTTGTTAGCTTCGATTCGCATGTTTGAACATAAAAATCCGATATCACACGAGCCAGGTATGAACATTTTAATTTACTCAAGGGCTCCTCTCAACTCCCTCCTCAAATTTGGTAATTTCATCATGTCTCTTGACCTGAGTTTCAAAATCTTGATTTTTTAATTCCATATCATAGCTAGCGTTGTTAGCTTCGATTCGCATGTTTGAACACAAAAATCCGATATCACACGAGCCAGGTATGAACAGTGTAATTTACTCAAGGGCTCTTCTCAACTCACTCCTCAAATTTGCTAATTTCGTCATGTCTCTCGACGTTAGTTTCAAAATCTTGATTTTTTAATTCCATATCATAGCTAGCGTTGTTAGCTTCGATTCGCATGTTTGAACACAAAAATCCGATATCACACGAGCCAGGTATGAACATTTTAATTTACTCAAGGGCTCCTCTCAACTCACTCCTCAAATTTGCTAATTTCGTCATGTCTCTCGACCTTAGTTTCAAAATCTTGATTTTTTAATTCCATATCATAGCTAGCGTTGTTAGCTTCGATTCGCATGTTTGAACACAAAAATCCGATATCACACGTGCTAGGTATAACCAATTTAATTTACTCAATGGCTCCTCTCAACTCACTCCTCGAATTTGGTAATTTCGTCATGTCTCTCGACCTTAGTTTCAAAATCTTGATTTTTTAATTCCATATCATAGCTAGCGTTGTTAGCTTCGATTCGCATGTTTGAACACAAAAATCCGATATCACACGAGCCAGGTATGAACATTTTAATTTACTCAAGGGCTCCTCTCAACTCACTCCTCAAATTTGCTAATTTCGTCATGTCTCTCGACCTTAGTTTCAAAATCTTGATTTTTTAATTCCATATCATAGCTAGCGTTGTTAGCTTCGATTCGCATGTTTGAACACAAAAATCCGATATCACACGTGCTAGGTATAACCAATTTAATTTACTCAAGGGCTCCTCTCAACTCACTCCTCGAATTTGGTAATTTCGTCATGTCTCTCGACCTTAGTTTCAAAATCTTGATTTTTTAATTCCATATCATAGCTAGCG
Organism: Azolla caroliniana; assembly: GCF_043228905.1. Classification (NCBI taxonomy): domain Eukaryota; kingdom Viridiplantae; phylum Streptophyta; class Polypodiopsida; order Salviniales; family Salviniaceae; genus Azolla; species Azolla caroliniana. The sequence goes on from NW_028230474.1 coordinate 198,782, forward strand.
TTGTTAGCTTCGATTCGCATGTTTGAACACAAAAATCCGATATCACACGAGTTAGGTATCAACATTTTTATTTACTCAAGGGTTCCTCTCAACTCCCTCGTCAAGGTTGCTAATTTCGTCATATCTCTCGACCTGAGTTTCAAAATCTTGATTTTTTAATTCCATATCATAGCTAGGGTTGTTAGCTTCGATTCGCATGTTTGAACACAAAAATCCGATATCACACGAGCCAGGTATGAACATTTTTATTTACTCAAGGGCTCCTCTCAACTCCCTCCTCAAATTTTGTAATTTCGTCATGTCTCTCGACGTTAGTTTCAAAATCTTGATTTTTTAATTCCATATCATAGCTAGCGTTGTTAGCTTCGATTCGCATGTTTGAACACAAAAATCGGATATCACACGAGCCAGGTATGAACATTTTAATTTACTCAAGGGCTCCTCTCAACTCCCTCCTCAAATTTGGTAATTTCGTCATGTCTCTTGACCTGAGTTTCAAAATCTTGATTTTTTAAATCCATATCATAGCTAGCGTTGTTGGCTTCGATTCGCATGTTTGTACACAAATATCCGATATCACACGAGCTAGGTATGAACATTTTAATTTACTCAAGGGCTCCTCTCAACTCCCTCCTCAAATTTTGTAATTTCGTCATGTCTCTCGACCTGGGTTTCTAAATCTTGATTTTTTAATTCCATATCATAGCTAGCGTTGTTAGCTTCGATTCGCATGTTTGAACACAAAAATCCGATATCACACGAGCTAGGTATGAACATTTTAATTTACTCAAGGGCTCCTCTCAACTCCCTCCTCAAATTTGGTAATTTCGTCATGTCTCTCGACCTGGGTTTCAAAATCTTGATTTTTTAATTCCATATCATAGCTAGCGTTGTTAGCTTTGATTCGCATGTTTGAACACAAATATCCGATATCACACGAGCCAGGTATGAACATTTTAATTTACTCAAGGGCTCCTCTCAACTCCCTCCTCAAATTTGGTAATTTCGTCCTGTCTCTTGACCTGAGTTTCAAAATCTTGATTTTTTAATTCCATATCATAGCTAGCGTTGTTAGCTTCGATTCGCATGTTTGTACACAAATATCCGATATCACACGAGCTAGGTATGAACATTTTAATTTACTCAAGGGCTCCTCTCAACTCACTCCTCAAATTTGCTAATTTCGTCATGTCTCTCGACGTTAGTTTCCAAATCTTGGTTTTTTAATTCCATATCATAGCTAGCGTTGTTAGCTTCGATTCGCATGTTTGAACACAAAAATCCGATATCACACGAGCTAGGTATGAACATTTTAATTTACTCAAGGGCTCCTCTCAACTCCCTCCTCAAATTTGCTAATTTCGTCATGTCTCTCGACCTTAGTTTCAAAATCTTGATTTTTTAAATCCATATCATAGCTAGCGTTGTTGGCTTCGATTCGCATGTTTGAACACAAAAATCCGATATCACACGCGCTAGGTATGAACATTTTTATTTACTCTAGGGCTTTTGTCAACTCCCTCGTCAAGGTTGCTAATTTCGTCATGTCTCTCGACCTTAGTTTCAAAATCTTGATTTTTTTAATTCCATATCATAGCTAGCGTTGTTAGCTTCGATTCGCATGTTTGAACACAAAAATCCGATATCACACGAGCTAGGTATGAACATTTTTATTTACTCAAGGGCTCCTCTCAACTCCCTCGTCAAGGTTGCTAATTTCGTCATGTCTCTCGACCTGAGTTTCAAAATCTTGATTTTTTAATTCCATATCATAGCTAACGTTGTTAGCTTCGATTCGCATGTTTGAACACAGAAATCCGATATCACACGAGCCAGGTATGAACATTTTAATTTACTTAAGGGCTCCTCTCAACTCCCTCCTCAAATTTTGTAATTTCGTCATGTCTCTCGACCTGGGTTTCAAAATCTTGATTTTTTTAATTCCATATCATAGCTAGCGTTGTTAGCTTCGATTCGCATGTTTGAACACAAAAATCCGATATCACACTCGCTAGGTATAACCATTTTAATTTACTCAAGGGCTCCTCTCAACTCACTCCTCAAATTTTGTAATTTCGTCATGTCTCTCGACCTTAGTTTCAAAATCTTGATTTTTTAATTCCATATCATAGCTAGCGTTGTTAGCTTCGATTCGCATGTTTGAACACAAAAATCCGATATCACACGAGCCAGGTATGAACTAATTTAATTTACTCAAGGGCTCCTCTCAACTCCCTCCTCAAATTTGCTAATTTCGTCATGTCTCTCGACCTGAGTTTCAAAATCTTGATTTTTTAATTCCATATCATAGCTAACGTTGTTAGCTTCGATTCGCATGTTTGAACACAGAAATCCGATATCACACTAGCCAGGTATGAACATTTTAATTTACTCAAGGGCTCCTCTCAACTCCCTCCTCAAATTTTGTAATTTCGTCATGTCTCTCGACCTGGGTTTCAAAATCTTGATTTTTTAATTCCATATCATAGGTAGCGTTGTTAGCTTCGATTCGCATGTTTGAACACAAAAATCCGATATCACACGAGCTAGGTATGAACATTTCTATTTACTCAAGGGCTCCTCTCAACTCCCTCGTCAAGGTTGCTAATTTCGTCATGTCTCTCGACCTTAGTTTCAAAATCTTGATTTTTTTAATTCCATGTCATAGCTAGCGTTGTTAGCTTCGATTCGCATGTTTGAACACAAAAATCCGATATCACACGAGCCAGGTATGAACATTTTAATTTACTCAAGGGCTCCTCTCAACTCACTCCTCAAATTTGCTAATTTCGTCATGTCTCTCGACCTTAGTTTCAAAATCTTGATTTTTTAATTCCATATCATAGCTAGCGTTGTTAGCTTCGATTCGCATGTTTGAACACAAAAATCCGATATCACACGAGCTAGGTATGAACATTTTTATTTACTCAAGGGCTCCTCTCAACTCCCTCGTCAAGGTTGCTAATTTCGTCATGTCTCTCGACCTGAGTTTCAAAATCTTGATTTTTTAATTCCATATCATAGCTAGCGTTGTTAGCTTCGATTCGCATGTTTGAACACAAAAATCCGATATCACACGTGCTAGGTATAACCAATTTAATTTACTCAAGGGCTCCTCTCAACTCCCTCGTCAAGGTTGCTAATTTCGTCATGTCTCTCGACCTTAGTTTCAAAATCTTGATTTTTTAATTCCATATCATAGCTAGCGTTGTTGGCTTCGATTCGCATGTTTGAACACAAAAATCCGATATCACACGAGCCAGGTATGAACATTGTAATTTACCTACTAGCTCTTCTCAACTCCCTCCCCAAATTTGCTAATTTCGTCATGTCTCTCGACCTTAGTTTCAAAATCTTGATTTTTTAATTCCATATCATAGCTAGCGTTGTTAGCTTCGATTCGCATGTTTGAACACAAAAATCCGATATCACACGAGCTAGGTACGAACATTTTTATTTACTCAAGGGTTCCTCTCAACTCCCTCGTCAAGGTTGCTAATTTCGTCATACCTCTCGACCTGAGTTTCAAAATCTTGATTTTTTAAATCCATATCATAGCTAGCGTTGTTGGCTTCGATTCGCATGTTTGAACACAAAAATCCGATATCACACGAGCCAGGTATGAACATTGTAATTTACCTACTAGCTCTTCTCAACTCCCTCCTCAAATTTGGTAATTTCGTCATGTCTCTCGACCTTAGTTTCAAAATCTTGATTTTTTAATTCCAGATCATAGCTAGCGTTGTTAGCTTCGATTCGCATGTTTGAACACAAAAATCCGATATCACACGAGCTAGGTATGAACATTTTTATTTACTCAAGGGCTCCTCTCAACTCCCTCGTCAAGGTTGCTAATTTCGTCATGTCTCTCGACCTTAGTTTCAAAATCGTGATTTTTTTAATTCCATATCATAGCTAGTGTTGTTAGCTTCGATTCGCATGTTTGAACACAAGAATCCGATATCACACGAGCTAGGTATGAACATTTTTATTTACTCAAGGGCTCCTCTCAACTCCCTCGTCAAGGTTGCTAATTTCGTCATGTCTCTCGACCTGAGTTTCAAAATCTTGATTTTTTAATTCCATATCATAGCTAACGTTGTTAGCTTCGATTCGCATGTTTGAACACAGAAATCCGATATCACACGAGCCAGGTATGAACATTTTAATTTATTCAAGGGCTCCTCTCAACTCCCTCCTCAAATTTTGTAATTTCGTCATGTCTCTCGACCTGGGTTTCAAAATCTTGATTTTTTAATTCCATATCATAGCTAGCGTTGTTAGCTTCCATTCGCATGTTTGAACACAAAAATCCGATATCACACTCGCTAGGTATAACCATTTTAATTTACTCAAGGGCTCCTCTCAACTCACTCCTCAAATTTGCTAATTTCGTCATGTCTCTCGACCTTAGTTTCAAAATCTTGATTTTTTAATTCCATATCATAGCTAGCGTTGTTAGCTTCGATTCGCATGTTTGAACACAAAAATCCGATATCACACGTGCTAGGTATAACCAATTTAATTTACTCAAGGGTTCCTCTCAACTCCCTCGTCAACGTTGCTAATTTCGTCATGTCTCTCGACCTGAGTTTCAAAATCTTGATTTTTTAAATCCATATCATAGCTAGCGTTGTTGGCTTCGATTCGCATGTTTGAACACAAAAATCCGATATCACACGTGCTAAGTATAACCAATTTAATTTACTCAAGGGCTCCTCTCAACTCACTCCTCAAATTTGCTAATTTCGTCATGTCTCTCGACCTTAGTTTCAAAATCTTGATTTTTTAATTCCATATCATAGCTAGCGTTGTTAGCTTCGATTCGCATGTTTGAACACAAAAATCCGATATCACACGAGTTAGGTATCAACATTTTTATTTACTCAAGGGTTCCTATCAACTCCCTCGTCAAGGTTGCTAATTTCGTCATATCTCTCGACCTGAGTTTCAAAATCTCGATTTTTTAAATCCATATCATAGCTAGCGTTGTTGGCTTCGATTCGCGTGTTTGAACACAAAAATCCGATATCACACGAGCCAGGTATGAACATTGCAATTTACCTACTAGCTCTTCTCAACTCCCTCCCCAAATTTGCTAATTTCGTCATGTCTCTCGACCTTAGTTTCAAAATCTTGATTTTTTAATTCCATATCATAGCTAGCGTTGTTAGCTTCGATTCGCATGTTTGAACACAAAAATCCGATATCACACGAGCTAGGTATGAACATTTTTATTTACTCAAGGGTTCCTCTCAACTCCCTCGTCAAGGTTGCTAATTTCGTCATACCTCTCGACCTGAGTTTCAAAATCTTGATTTTTTAAATCCATATCATAGCTAGCGTTGTTGGCTTCGATTCGCATGTTTGAACACAAAAATCCGATATCACACGAGCCAGGTATGAACATTGTAATTTACCTACTAGCTCTTCTCAACTCCCTCCTCAAATTTGGTAATTTCGTCATGTCTCTCGACCTTAGTTTCAAAATCTTGATTTTTTAATTCCAGATCATAGCTAGCGTTGTTAGCTTCGATTCGCATGTTTGAACACAAAAATCCGATATCACACGAGCTAGGTATGAACATTTTTATTTACTCAAGGGCTCCTCTCAACTCCCTCGTCAAGGTTGCTAATTTCGTCATGTCTCTCGACCTTAGTTTCAAAATCGTGATTTTTTTAATTCCATATCATAGCTAGTGTTGTTAGCTTCGATTCGCATGTTTGAACACAAAAATCCGATATCACACGAGCTAGGTATGAACATTTTTATTTACTCAAGGGCTCCTCTCAACTCCCTCGTCAAGGTTGCTAATTTCGTCATGTCTCTCGACCTGAGTTTCAAAATCTTGATTTTTTAATTCCATATCATAGCTAACGTTGTTAGCTTCGATTCGCATGTTTGAACACAGAAATCCGATATCACACGAGCCAGGTATGAACATTTTAATTTATTCAAGGGCTCCTCTCAACTCCCTCCTCAAATTTTGTAATTTCGTCATGTCTCTCGACCTGGGTTTCAAAATCTTGATTTTTTAATTCCATATCATAGCTAGCGTTGTTAGCTTCCATTCGCATGTTTGAACACAAAAATCCGATATCACACTCGCTAGGTATAACCATTTTAATTTACTCAAGGGCTCCTCTCAACTCACTCCTCAAATTTGCTAATTTCGTCATGTCTCTCGACCTTAGTTTCAAAATCTTGATTTTTTAATTCCATATCATAGCTAGCGTTGTTAGCTTCGATTCGCATGTTTGAACACAAAAATCCGATATCACACGTGCTAGGTATAACCAATTTAATTTACTCAAGGGTTCCTCTCAACTCCCTCGTCAACGTTGCTAATTTCGTCATGTCTCTCGACCTGAGTTTCAAAATCTTGATTTTTTAAATCCATATCATAGCTAGCGTTGTTGGCTTCGATTCGCATGTTTGAACACAAAAATCCGATATCACACGTGCTAAGTATAACCAATTTAATTTACTCAAGGGCTCCTCTCAACTCACTCCTCAAATTTGCTAATTTCGTCATGTCTCTCGACCTTAGTTTCAAAATCTTGATTTTTTAATTCCATATCATAGCTAGCGTTGTTAGCTTCGATTCGCATGTTTGAACACAAAAATCCGATATCACACGAGTTAGGTATCAACATTTTTATTTACTCAAGGGTTCCTATCAACTCCCTCGTCAAGGTTGCTAATTTCGTCATATCTCTCGACCTGAGTTTCAAAATCTCGATTTTTTAAATCCATATCATAGCTAGCGTTGTTGGCTTCGATTCGCGTGTTTGAACACAAAAATCCGATATCACACGAGCCAGGTATGAACATTGCAATTTACCTACTAGCTCTTCTCAACTCCCTCCCCAAATTTGCTAATTTCGTCATGTCTCTCGACCTTAGTTTCAAAATCTTGATTTTTTAATTCCATATCATAGCTAGCGTTGTTAGCTTCGATTCGCATGTTTGAACACAAAAATCCGATATCACACGAGCTAGGTATGAACATTTTTATTTACTCAAGGGTTCCTCTCAACTCCCTCGTCAAGGTTGCTAATTTCGTCATACCTCTCGACCTGAGTTTCAAAATCTTGATTTTTTAAATCCATATCATAGCTAGCGTTGTTGGCTTCGATTCGCATGTTTGAACACAAAAATCCGATATCACACGAGCCAGGTATGAACATTGTAATTTACCTACTAGCTCTTCTCAACTCCCTCCTCAAATTTGGTAATTTCGTCATGTCTCTCGACCTTAGTTTCAAAATCTTGATTTTTTAATTCCAGATCATAGCTAGCGTTGTTAGCTTCGATTCGCATGTTTGAACACAAAAATCCGATATCACACGAGCTAGGTATGAACATTTTTATTTACTCAAGGGCTCCTCTCAACTCCCTCGTCAAGGTTGCTAATTTCGTCATGTCTCTCGACCTTAGTTTCAAAATCGTGATTTTTTTAATTCCATATCATAGCTAGTGTTGTTAGCTTCGATTCGCATGTTTGAACACAAAAATCCGATATCACACGAGTTAGGTATCAACATTTTTATTTACTCAAGGGCTCCTCTCAACTCCCTCGTCCAGGTTGCTAATTTCGTCATGTCTCTCGACCTGAGTTTCAAAATCTTGATTTTTTAATTCCATATCATAGCTAGCGTTGTTAGCTTCGATTCGCATGTTTGAACACAGAAATCCGATATCACACGAGCTAGGTATGAACATTTTTATTTACTCAAGGGCTCCTCTCAACTCCCTCGTCAAGGTTGCTAATTTCGTCATGTCTCTCGACCTGAGTTTCAAAATCTTGATTTTTTAATTCCATATCATAGCTAACGTTGTTAGCTTCGATTCGCATGTTTGAACACAGAAATCCGATATCACACGAGCCAGGTATGAACATTTTAATTTACTCAAGGGCTCCTCTCAACTCCCTCCTCAAATTTTGTAATTTCGTCATGTCTCTCGACCTGGGTTTTAAAATCTTGATTTTTTAATTCCATATCATAGCTAGCGTTGTTAGCTTCGATTCGCATGTTTGAACACAAAAATCCGATATCACACGAGCCAGGTATGAACATTTTAATTTACTCAAGGGCTCTTCTCAACTCCCTCCTCAAATTTGCTAATTTCGTCATGTCTCTCGACCTTAGTTTCAAAATCTTGATTTTTTAATTCCATATCATAGCTAGCGTTGTTAGCTTCGATTCGCATGTTTGAACACAAAAATCCGATATCACACGAGCCAGGTATGAACTAATTTAATTTACTCAAGGGCTCCTCTCAACTCCCTCCTCAAATTTGCTAATTTCGTCATGTCTCTCGACCTGAGTTTCAAAATCTTGATTTTTTAATTCCATATCATAGCTAACGTTGTTAGCTTCGATTCGCATGTTTGAACACAGAAATCCGATATCACACTAGCCAGGTATGAACATTTTAATTTACTCAAGGGCTCCTCTCAACTCCCTCCTCAAATTTTGTAATTTCGTCATGTCTCTCGACCTGGGTTTCAAAATCTTGATTTTTTAATTCCATATCATAGCTAGCGTTGTTAGCTTCGATTCGCATGTTTGAACACAAAAATCCGATATCACACGAGCTAGGTATGAACATTTCTATTTACTCAAGGGCTCCTCTCAACTCCCTCGTCAAGGTTGCTAATTTCGTCATGTCTCTCGACCTTAGTTTCAAAATCTTGATTTTTTTAATTCCATGTCATAGCTAGCGTTGTTAGCTTCGATTCGCATGTTTGAACACAAAAATCCGATATCACACGAGTCAGGTATGAACATTTTAATTTACTCAAGGGCTCCTCTCAACTCACTCCTCAAATTTGCTAATTTCGTCATGTCTCTCGACCTTAGTTTCAAAATCTTGATTTTTTAATTCCATATCATAGCTAGCGTTGTTAGCTTCGATTCGCATGTTTGAACACAAAAATCCGATATCACACGAGCTAGGTATGAACATTTTTATTTACTCAAGGGCTCCTCTCAACTCCCTCGTCAAGGTTGCTAATTTCGTCATGTCTCTCGACCTGAGTTTCAAAATCTTGATTTTTTAATTCCATATCATAGCTAGCGTTGTTAGCTTCGATTCGCATGTTTGAACACAAAAATCCGATATCACACGTGCTAGGTATAACCAATTTAATTTACTCAAGGGCTCCTCTCAACTCCCTCGTCAAGGTTGCTAATTTCGTCATGTCTCTCGACCTTAGTTTCAAAATCTTGATTTTTTAATTCCATATCATAGCTAGCGTTGTTGGCTTCGATTCGCATGTTTGAACACAAAAATCCGATATCACACGAGCCAGGTATGAACATTGTAATTTACCTACTAGCTCTTCTCAACTCCCTCCCCAAATTTGCTAATTTCGTCATGTCTCTCGACCTTAGTTTCAAAATCTTGATTTTTTAATTCCATATCATAGCTAGCGTTGTTAGCTTCGATTCGCATGTTTGAACACAAAAATCCGATATCACACGAGCTAGGTATGAACATTTTTATTTACTCAAGGGTTCCTCTCAACTCCCTCGTCAAGGTTGCTAATTTCGTCATACCTCTCGACCTGAGTTTCAAAATCTTGATTTTTTAAATCCATATCATAGCTAGCGTTGTTGGCTTCGATTCGCATGTTTGAACACAAAAATCCGATATCACACGAGCCAGGTATGAACATTGTAATTTACCTACTAGCTCTTCTCAACTCCCTCCTCAAATTTGGTAATTTCGTCATGTCTCTCGACCTTAGTTTCAAAATCTTGATTTTTTAATTCCAGATCATAGCTAGCGTTGTTAGCTTCGATTCGCATGTTTGAACACAAAAATCCGATATCACACGAGCTAGGTATGAACATTTTTATTTACTCAAGGGCTCCTCTCAACTCCCTCGTCAAGGTTGCTAATTTCGTCATGTCTCTCGACCTTAGTTTCAAAATCGTGATTTTTTTAATTCCATATCATAGCTAGTGTTGTTAGCTTCGATTCGCATGTTTGAACACAAAAATCCGATATCACACGAGCTAGGTATGAACATTTTTATTTACTCAAGGGCTCCTCTCAACTCCCTCGTCAAGGTTGCTAATTTCGTCATGTCTCTCGACCTGAGTTTCAAAATCTTGATTTTTTAATTCCATATCATAGCTAACGTTGTTAGCTTCGATTCGCATGTTTGAACACAGAAATCCGATATCACACGAGCCAGGTATGAACATTTTAATTTATTCAAGGGCTCCTCTCAACTCCCTCCTCAAATTTTGTAATTTCGTCATGTCTCTCGACCTGGGTTTCAAAATCTTGATTTTTTAATTCCATATCATAGCTAGCGTTGTTAGCTTCCATTCGCATGTTTGAACACAAAAATCCGATATCACACTCGCTAGGTATAACCATTTTAATTTACTCAAGGGCTCCTCTCAACTCACTCCTCAAATTTGCTAATTTCGTCATGTCTCTCGACCTTAGTTTCAAAATCTTGATTTTTTAATTCCATATCATAGCTAGCGTTGTTAGCTTCGATTCGCATGTTTGAACACAAAAATCCGATATCACACGTGCTAGGTATAACCAATTTAATTTACTCAAGGGTTCCTCTCAACTCCCTCGTCAACGTTGCTAATTTCGTCATGTCTCTCGACCTGAGTTTCAAAATCTTGATTTTTTAAATCCATATCATAGCTAGCGTTGTTGGCTTCGATTCGCATGTTTGAACACAAAAATCCGATATCACACGTGCTAAGTATAACCAATTTAATTTACTCAAGGGCTCCTCTCAACTCACTCCTCAAATTTGCTAATTTCGTCATGTCTCTCGACCTTAGTTTCAAAATCTTGATTTTTTAATTCCATATCATAGCTAGCGTTGTTAGCTTCGATTCGCATGTTTGAACACAAAAATCCGATATCACACGAGTTAGGTATCAACATTTTTATTTACTCAAGGGTTCCTATCAACTCCCTCGTCAAGGTTGCTAATTTCGTCATATCTCTCGACCTGAGTTTCAAAATCTCGATTTTTTAAATCCATATCATAGCTAGCGTTGTTGGCTTCGATTCGCGTGTTTGAACACAAAAATCCGATATCACACGAGCCAGGTATGAACATTGCAATTTACCTACTAGCTCTTCTCAACTCCCTCCCCAAATTTGCTAATTTCGTCATGTCTCTCGACCTTAGTTTCAAAATCTTGATTTTTTAATTCCATATCATAGCTAGCGTTGTTAGCTTCGATTCGCATGTTTGAACACAAAAATCCGATATCACACGAGCTAGGTATGAACATTTTTATTTACTCAAGGGTTCCTCTCAACTCCCTCGTCAAGGTTGCTAATTTCGTCATACCTCTCGACCTGAGTTTCAAAATCTTGATTTTTTAAATCCATATCATAGCTAGCGTTGTTGGCTTCGATTCGCATGTTTGAACACAAAAATCCGATATCACACGAGCCAGGTATGAACATTGTAATTTACCTACTAGCTCTTCTCAACTCCCTCCTCAAATTTGGTAATTTCGTCATGTCTCTCGACCTTAGTTTCAAAATCTTGATTTTTTAATTCCAGATCATAGCTAGCGTTGTTAGCTTCGATTCGCATGTTTGAACACAAAAATCCGATATCACACGAGCTAGGTATGAACATTTTTATTTACTCAAGGGCTCCTCTCAACTCCCTCGTCAAGGTTGCTAATTTCGTCATGTCTCTCGACCTTAGTTTCAAAATCGTGATTTTTTTAATTCCATATCATAGCTAGTGTTGTTAGCTTCGATTCGCATGTTTGAACACAAAAATCCGATATCACACGAGTTAGGTATCAACATTTTTATTTACTCAAGGGCTCCTCTCAACTCCCTCGTCCAGGTTGCTAATTTCGTCATGTCTCTCGACCTGAGTTTCAAAATCTTGATTTTTTAATTCCATATCATAGCTAGCGTTGTTAGCTTCGATTCGCATGTTTGAACACAGAAATCCGATATCACACGAGCTAGGTATGAACATTTTTATTTACTCAAGGGCTCCTCTCAACTCCCTCGTCAAGGTTGCTAATTTCGTCATGTCTCTCGACCTGAGTTTCAAAATCTTGATTTTTTAATTCCATATCATAGCTAACGTTGTTAGCTTCGATTCGCATGTTTGAACACAGAAATCCGATATCACACGAGCCAGGTATGAACATTTTAATTTACTCAAGGGCTCCTCTCAACTCCCTCCTCAAATTTTGTAATTTCGTCATGTCTCTCGACCTGGGTTTTAAAATCTTGATTTTTTAATTCCATATCATAGCTAGCGTTGTTAGCTTCGATTCGCATGTTTGAACACAAAAATCCGATATCACACGAGCCAGGTATGAACATTTTAATTTACTCAAGGGCTCTTCTCAACTCCCTCCTCAAATTTGCTAATTTCGTCATGTCTCTCGACCTTAGTTTCAAAATCTTGATTTTTTAATTCCATATCATAGCTAGCGTTGTTAGCTTCGATTCGCATGTTTGAACACAAAAATCCGATATCACACGAGCCAGGTATGAACATTTTAATTTACTCAAGGGCTCTTCTCAACTCCCTCCTCAAATTTGCTAATTTCGTCATGTCTCTCGACGTTAGTTTCAAAATCTTGATTTTTTAATTCGATATCATAGCTAGCGTTGTTAGCTTCGATTCGCATGTTTGAACACAAAAATCCGATATCACACGTGCTAGGTATAACCAATTTAATTTACTCAAGGGCTCCTCTCAACTCACTCCTCAAATTTGCTAATTTTGTCATGTCTCTCGACCTTAGTTTCAAAATCTTGATTTTTTAATTCCATATCATAGCTAGCGTTGTTGGCTTCGATTCGCATGTTTGAACACAAAAATCCGATATCACACGAGCCAGGTATGAACATTGTAATTTACCTACTAGCTCTTCTCAACTCTGTCCTCAAATTTGCTAATTTCGTCATGTCTCTCGACCTGAGTTTCAAAATCTTGATTTTTTAATTCCATATCATAGCTAGCGTTGTTGGCTTCGATTCGCATGTTTGAACACAAAAATCCGATATCACACGAGCGAGGTATGAACATTGTAATTTACCTACTAGCTCTTCTCAACTCCCTCCTCAAATTTGGTAATTTCGTCATGTCTCTCGACCTTAGTTTCAAAATCTTGATTTTTTAATTCCATAGCATAGCTAGCGTTGTTAGCTTCGATTCGCATGTTTGAACACAAAAATCCGATATCACACGAGCTAGGTATGAACATTTTTATTTACTCAAGGGCTCCTCTCAACTCCCTCGTCAAGGTTGCTAATTTCGTCATGTCTCTCGACCTGAGTTTCAAAATCTTGATTTTTTTAATTCCATATCATAGCTAGCGTTGTTAGCTTCGATTCGCATGTTTGAACACAAAAATCCGATATCACACGAGCTAGGTATGAACATTTTTATTTACTCAAGGGCTCCTCTCAACTCCCTCGTCAAGGTTGCTAATTTCGTCATGTCTCTCGACCTGAGTTTCAAAATCTTGATTTTTTAATTCCATATCATAGCTAACGTTGTTAGCTTCGATTCGCATGTTTGAACACAGAAATCCGATATCACACGAGCCAGGTATGAACATTTTAATTTACTCAAGGGCTCCTCTCAACTCCCTCCTCAAATTTTGTAATTTCGTCATGTCTCTCGACCTGGGTTTCAAAATCTTGATTTTTTAATTCCATATCATAGCTAGCGTTGTTAGCTTCGATTCGCATGTTTGAACACAAAAATCCGATATCACACGAGCCAGGTATGAACATTTTAATTTACTCAAGGGCTCTTCTCAACTCCCTCCTCAAATTTGCTAATTTCGTCATGTCTCTCGACGTTAGTTTCAAAATCTTGATTTTTTAATTCCATATCATAGCTAGCGTTGTTAGCTTCGATTCGCATGTTTGAACACAAAAATCCGATATCACACGTGCTAGGTATGAACATTTTTATTTACTCAAGGGCTCCTCTCAACTCCCTCGTCAAGGTTGCTAATTTCGTCATGTCTCTCGACCTGAGTTTCAAAATCTTGATTTTTTAATTCCATATCATAGCTAGCGTTGTTAGCTTCGATTCGCATGTTTGAACACAAAAATCCGATATCACACGTGCTAGGTATAACCAATTTAATTTACTCAAGGGCTCCTCTCAACTCACTCCTCAAATTTGGTAATTTCGTCATGTCTCTCGACCTTAGTTTCAAAATCTTGATTTTTTAATTCCATATCATAGCTAGCGTTGTTAGCTTCGATTCGCATGTTTGAACACAAAAATCCGATATCACACGAGTTAGGTATCAACATTTTTATTTACTCAAGGGTTCCTCTCAACTCCCTCGTCAAGGTTGCTAATTTCGTCATATCTCTCGACCTGAGTTTCAAAATCTTGATTTTTTAAATCCATATCATAGCTAGCGTTGTTGGCTTCGATTCGCATGTTTGAACACAAAAATCCGATATCACACGAGCCAGGTATGAACATTGTAATTTACCTACTAGCTCTTCTCAACTCCCTCCTCAAATTTGGTAATTTCGTCATGTCTCTCGACCTGAGTTTCAAAATTTTGATTTTTTAATTCCATATCATAGCTAGCGTTGTTAGCTTCGATTCGCATGTTTGAACACAGAAATCCGATATCACACGAGCCAGGTATGAACATTTTTATTTACTCAAGGGCTCCTCTCAACTCCCTCGTCAAGGTTGCTAATTTCGTCATGTCTCTCGACCTGGGTTTCAAAATCTTGATTTTTTAGTTCCATATCATAGCTAGCGTTGTTAGCTTCGATTCGCATGTTTGAACACAAAAATCCGATATCACACGAGCCAGGTATGAACATTTTAATTTACTCAAGGGCTCTTCTCAACTCCCTCCTCAAATTTGCTAATTTCGTCATGTCTCTCGACGTTAGTTTCAAAATCTTGATTTTTTAATTCCATATCATAGCTAGCGTTGTTAGCTTCGATTCGCATGTTTGAACACAAAAATCCGATATCACACGTGCTAGGTATGAACATTTTTATTTACTCAAGGGCTCCTCTCAACTCCCTCGTCAAGGTTGCTAATTTCGTCATGTCTCTCGACCTGAGTTTCAAAATCTTGATTTTTTAATTCCATATCATAGCTAGCGTTGTTAGCTTCGATTCGCATGTTTGAACACAAAAATCCGATATCACACGTGCTAGGTATAACCAATTTAATTTACTCAAGGGCTCCTCTCAACTCACTCCTCAAATTTGGTAATTTCGTCATGTCTCTCGACCTTAGTTTCAAAATCTTGATTTTTTAATTCCATATCATAGCTAGCGTTGTTAGCTTCGATTCGCATGTTTGAACACAAAAATCCGATATCACACGAGTTAGGTATCAACATTTTTATTTACTCAAGGGTTCCTCTCAACTCCCTCGTCAAGGTTGCTAATTTCGTCATATCTCTCGACCTAAGTTTCAAAATCTTGATTTTTTAAATCCATATCATAGCTAGCGTTGTTGGCTTCGATTCGCATGTTTGAACACAAAAATCCGATATCACACGAGCCAGGTATGAACATTGTAATTTACCTACTAGCTCTTCTCAACTCCCTCCTCAAATTTGGTAATTTCGTCATGTCTCTCGACCTTAGTTTCAAAATCTTGATTTTTTTAATTCCATATCATAGCTAGCGTTGTTAGCTTCGATTCGCATGTTTGAACACAAAAATCCGATATCACACGAGCTAGGTATGAACATTTTTATTTACTCAAGGGCTCCTCTCAACTCCCTCGTCAAGGTTGCTAATTTCGTCATGTCTCTCGACCTGAGTTTCAAAATCTTGATTTTTTAATTCCATATCATAGCTAACGTTGTTAGCTTCGATTCGCATGTTTGAACACAGAAATCCGATATCACACGAGCCAGGTATGAACATTTTAATTTACTCAAGGGCTCCTCTCAACTCCCTCCTCAAATTTTGTAATTTCGTCATGTCTCTCGACCTGGGTTTCAAAATCTTGATTTTTTAATTCCATATCATAGCTAGCGTTGTTAGCTTCGATTCGCATGTTTGAACACAGAAATCCGA
Source organism: Azolla caroliniana (assembly GCF_043228905.1). Lineage (NCBI taxonomy): Eukaryota > Viridiplantae > Streptophyta > Polypodiopsida > Salviniales > Salviniaceae > Azolla > Azolla caroliniana. The sequence continues at coordinate 214,855 of NW_028230474.1, forward strand.
TATCACACGAGCCAGGTATGAACATTTTAATTTACTCAAGGGCTCCTCTCAACTCCCTCCTCAAATTTTGTAATTTCGTCATGTCTCTCGACCTGGGTTTCAAAATCTTGATTTTTTAATTCCATATCATAGCTAGCGTTGTTAGCTTCGATTCGCATGTTTGAACACAAAAATCCGATATCACACGAGCCAGGTATGAACATTTTAATTTACTCAAGGGCTCTTCTCAACTCCCTCCTCAAATTTGCTAATTTCGTCATGTCTCTCGACGTTAGTTTCAAAATCTTGATTTTTTAATTCGATATCATAGCTAGCGTTGTTAGCTTCGATTCGCATGTTTGAACACAAAAATCCGATATCACACGTGCTAGGTATAACCAATTTAATTTACTCAAGGGCTCCTCTCAACTCCCTCCTCAAATTTGCTAATTTTGTCATGTCTCTCGACCTTAGTTTCAAAATCTTGATTTTTTAATTCCATATCATAGCTAGCGTTGTTGGCTTCGATTCGCATGTTTGAACACAAAAATCCGATATCACACGAGCCAGGTATGAACATTGTAATTTACCTACTAGCTCTTCTCAACTCTGTCCTCAAATTTGCTAATTTCGTCATGTCTCTCGACCTGAGTTTCAAAATCTTGATTTTTTAATTCCATATCATAGCTAGCGTTGTTGGCTTCGATTCGCATGTTTGAACACAAAAATCCGATATCACACGAGCGAGGTATGAACATTGTAATTTACCTACTAGCTCTTCTCAACTCCCTCCTCAAATTTGGTAATTTCGTCATGTCTCTCGACCTTAGTTTCAAAATCTTGATTTTTTAATTCCATAGCATAGCTAGCGTTGTTAGCTTCGATTCGCATGTTTGAACACAAAAATCCGATATCACACGAGCTAGGTATGAACATTTTTATTTACTCAAGGGCTCCTCTCAACTCCCTCGTCAAGGTTGCTAATTTCGTCATGTCTCTCGACCTGAGTTTCAAAATCTTGATTTTTTTAATTCCATATCATAGCTAGCGTTGTTAGCTTCGATTCGCATGTTTGAACACAAAAATCCGATATCACACGAGCTAGGTATGAACATTTTTATTTACTCAAGGGCTCCTCTCAACTCCCTCGTCAAGGTTGCTAATTTCGTCATGTCTCTCGACCTGAGTTTCAAAATCTTGATTTTTTAATTCCATATCATAGCTAACGTTGTTAGCTTCGATTCGCATGTTTGAACACAGAAATCCGATATCACACGAGCCAGGTATGAACATTTTAATTTACTCAAGGGCTCCTCTCAACTCCCTCCTCAAATTTTGTAATTTCGTCATGTCTCTCGACCTGGGTTTCAAAATCTTGATTTTTTAATTCCATATCATAGCTAGCGTTGTTAGCTTCGATTCGCATGTTTGAACACAAAAATCCGATATCACACGAGCCAGGTATGAACATTTTAATTTACTCAAGGGCTCTTCTCAACTCCCTCCTCAAATTTGCTAATTTCGTCATGTCTCTCGACGTTAGTTTCAAAATCTTGATTTTTTAATTCCATATCATAGCTAGCGTTGTTAGCTTCGATTCGCATGTTTGAACACAAAAATCCGATATCACACGTGCTAGGTATGAACATTTTTATTTACTCAAGGGCTCCTCTCAACTCCCTCGTCAAGGTTGCTAATTTCGTCATGTCTCTCGACCTGAGTTTCAAAATCTTGATTTTTTAATTCCATATCATAGCTAGCGTTGTTAGCTTCGATTCGCATGTTTGAACACAAAAATCCGATATCACACGTGCTAGGTATAACCAATTTAATTTACTCAAGGGCTCCTCTCAACTCACTCCTCAAATTTGGTAATTTCGTCATGTCTCTCGACCTTAGTTTCAAAATCTTGATTTTTTAATTCCATATCATAGCTAGCGTTGTTAGCTTCGATTCGCATGTTTGAACACAAAAATCCGATATCACACGAGCTAGGTATGAACATTTTTATTTACTCAAGGGCTCCTCTCAACTCCCTCGTCAAGGTTGCTAATTTCGTCATGTCTCTCGACCTGAGTTTCAAAATCTTGATTTTTTTAATTCCATATCATAGCTAGCGTTGTTAGCTTCGATTCGCATGTTTGAACACAAAAATCCGATATCACACGAGCTAGGTATGAACATTTTTATTTACTCAAGGGCTCCTCTCAACTCCCTCGTCAAGGTTGCTAATTTCGTCATGTCTCTCGACCTGAGTTTCAAAATCTTGATTTTTTAATTCCATATCATAGCTAACGTTGTTAGCTTCGATTCGCATGTTTGAACACAGAAATCCGATATCACACGAGCCAGGTATGAACATTTTAATTTACTCAAGGGCTCCTCTCAACTCCCTCCTCAAATTTTGTAATTTCGTCATGTCTCTCGACCTGGGTTTCAAAATCTTGATTTTTTAATTCCATATCATAGCTAGCGTTGTTAGCTTCGATTCGCATGTTTGAACACAAAAATACGATATCACACGAGCCAGGTATGAACATTTTAATTTACTCAAGGGCTCTTCTCAACTCCCTCCTCAAATTTGCTAATTTCGTCATGTCTCTCGACGTTAGTTTCAAAATCTTGATTTTTTAATTCCATATCATAGCTAGCGTTGTTAGCTTCGATTCGCATGTTTGAACACAAAAATCCGATATCACACGTGCTAGGTATGAACATTTTTATTTACTCAAGGGCTCCTCTCAACTCCCTCGTCAAGGTTGCTAATTTCGTCATGTCTCTCGACCTGAGTTTCAAAATCTTGATTTTTTAATTCCATATCATAGCTAGCGTTGTTAGCTTCGATTCGCATGTTTGAACACAAAAATCCGATATCACACGTGCTAGGTATAACCAATTTAATTTACTCAAGGGCTCCTCTCAACTCACTCCTCAAATTTGGTAATTTCGTCATGTCTCTCGACCTTAGTTTCAAAATCTTGATTTTTTAATTCCATATCATAGCTAGCGTTGTTAGCTTCGATTCGCATTTTTGAACACAAAAATCCGATATCACACGAGTTAGGTATCAACATTTTTATTTACTCAAGGGTTCCTCTCAACTCCCTCGTCAAGGTTGCTAATTTCGTCATATCTCTCGACCTGAGTTTCAAAATCTTGATTTTTTAAATCCATATCATAGCTAGCGTTGTTGGCTTCGATTCGCATGTTTGAACACAAAAATCCGATATCACACGAGCCAGGTATGAACATTGTAATTTACCTACTAGCTCTTCTCAACTCCCTCCTCAAATTTGCTAATTTCGTCATGTCTCTCGACCTGAGTTTCAAAATCTTGATTTTTTAATTCCATATCATAGCTAGCGTTGTTAGCTTCGATTCGCATGTTTGAACACAGAAATCCGATATCACACGAGCCAGGTATGAACATTTTTATTTACTCAAGGGCTCCTCTCAACTCCCTCGTCAAGGTTGCTAATTTCGTCATGTCTCTCGACCTGGGTTTCAAAATCTTGATTTTTTAGTTCCATATCATAGCTAGCGTTGTTAGCTTCGATTCGCATGTTTGAACACAAAAATCCGATATCACACGAGCCAGGTATGAACATTTTAATTTACTCAAGGGCTCTTCTCAACTCCCTCCTCAAATTTGCTAATTTCGTCATGTCTCTCGACGTTAGTTTCAAAATCTTGATTTTTTAATTCCATATCATAGCTAGCGTTGTTAGCTTCGATTCGCATGTTTGAACACAAAAATCCGATATCACACGTGCTAGGTATGAACATTTTTATTTACTCAAGGGCTCCTCTCAACTCCCTCGTCAAGGTTGCTAATTTCGTCATGTCTCTCGACCTGAGTTTCAAAATCTTGATTTTTTAATTCCATATCATAGCTAGCGTTGTTAGCTTCGATTCGCATGTTTGAACACAAAAATCCGATATCACACGTGCTAGGTATAACCAATTTAATTTACTCAAGGGCTCCTCTCAACTCACTCCTCAAATTTGGTAATTTCGTCATGTCTCTCGACCTTAGTTTCAAAATCTTGATTTTTTAATTCCATATCATAGCTAGCGTTGTTAGCTTCGATTCGCATGTTTGAACACAAAAATCCGATATCACACGAGTTAGGTATCAACATTTTTATTTACTCAAGGGTTCCTCTCAACTCCCTCGTCAAGGTTGCTAATTTCGTCATATCTCTCGACCTAAGTTTCAAAATCTTGATTTTTTAAATCCATATCATAGCTAGCGTTGTTGGCTTCGATTCGCATGTTTGAACACAAAAATCCGATATCACACGAGCCAGGTATGAACATTGTAATTTACCTACTAGCTCTTCTCAACTCCCTCCTCAAATTTGGTAATTTCGTCATGTCTCTCGACCTTAGTTTCAAAATCTTGATTTTTTTAATTCCATATCATAGCTAGCGTTGTTAGCTTCGATTCGCATGTTTGAACACAAAAATCCGATATCACACGAGCTAGGTATGAACATTTTTATTTACTCAAGGGCTCCTCTCAACTCCCTCGTCAAGGTTGCTAATTTCGTCATGTCTCTCGACCTGAGTTTCAAAATCTTGATTTTTTAATTCCATATCATAGCTAACGTTGTTAGCTTCGATTCGCATGTTTGAACACAGAAATCCGATATCACACGAGCCAGGTATGAACATTTTAATTTACTCAAGGGCTCCTCTCAACTCCCTCCTCAAATTTTGTAATTTCGTCATGTCTCTCGACCTGGGTTTCAAAATCTTGATTTTTTAATTCCATATCATAGCTAGCGTTGTTAGCTTTGATTCGCATGTTTGAACACAAAAATCCGATATCACACGAGCCAGGTATGAACATTTTAATTTACTCAAGGGCTCCTCTCAACTCCCTCCTCAAATTTGCTAATTTCGTCATGTCTCTTGACCTGAGTTTCAAAATCTTGATTTTTTAATTCGATATCATAGCTAGCGTTGTTAGCTTCGATTCGCATGTTTGAACACAAAAATCCGATATCACACGAGCCAGGTATGAACCAATTTAATTTACTCAAGGGCTCCTCTCAACTCACTCCTCAAATTTGCTAATTTCGTCATGTCTCTCGACCTTAGTTTCAAAATCTTGATTTTTTAATTCCATATCATAGCTAGCGTTGTTAGCTTCGATTCGCATGTTTGAACACAAAAATCGGATATCACACGAGCTAGGTATGAACATTTTAATTTACTCAAGGGCTCCTCTCAACTCCCTCCTCAAATTTGGTAATTTCGTCATGTCTCTCGACCTTAGTTTCAAAATCTTGATTTTTTAATTCGATATCATAGCTAGCGTTGTTAGCTTCGATTCGCATGTTTGAACACAAAAATCCGATATCACACGAGCCAGGTATGAACCAATTTAATTTACTCAAGGGCTCCTCTCAACTCACTCCTCAAATTTGCTAATTTCGTCATGTCTCTCGACCTTAGTTTCAAAATCTTGATTTTTTTAATTCCATATCATAGCTAGCGTTGTTAGCTTCGATTCGCATGTTTGAACACAAAAATCCGATATCACACGTGCTAGGTATAACCTATTTAATTTACTCAAGGGCTCCTCTCAACTCACTCCTCAAATTTTGTAATTTCGTCATGTCTCTCGACCTGGGTTTCAAAATCTTGATTTTTTAATTCCATATCATAGCTAGCGTTGTTAGCTTTGATTCGCATGTTTGAACACAAATATCCGATATCACACGAGCTAGGAATGAACATTTTAATTTACTCAAGGGCTCCTCTCAACTCCCTCCTCAAATTTGCTAATTTCGTCATGTCTCTTGACCTGAGTTTCAAAATCTTGATTTTTTAATTCCATATCATAGCTAGCGTTGTTAGCTTCGATTCGCATGTTTGTACACAAATATCCGATATCACACGAGCTAGGAATGAACATTTTAATTTACTCAAGGGCTCCTCTCAACTCACTCCTCAAATTTGGTAATTTCGTCATGTCTCTCGACGTTAGTTTCAAAATCTTGATTTTTTAATTCCATATCATAGCTAGCGTTGTTAGCTTCGATTCGCATGTTTGAACACAAAAATCCGATATCACACGAGCCAGGTATGAACATTTTAATTTACTCAAGGGCTCTTCTCAACTCATTCCTCAAATTTGCTAATTTCGTCATGTCTCTCGACCTTAGTTTCAAAATCTTGATTTTTTAATTCTATATCATAGCTAGCGTTGTTAGCTTCGATTCGCATGTTTGAACACAAAAATCCGATATCACACGAGTTAGGTATCAACATTTTTATTTACTCAAGGGTTCCTCTCAACTCCCTCGTCAAGGTTGCTAATTTCGTCATATCTCTCGACCTGAGTTTCAAAATCTTGATTTTTTAAATCCATATCATAGCTAGCGTTGTTGGCTTCGATTCGCATGTTTGAACACAAAAATCCGATATCACACGAGCCAGGTATGAACATTGTAATTTACCTACTAGCGCTTCTCAACTCCCTCCTCAAATTTGCTAATTTCGTCATGTCTCTCGACCTGAGTTTCAAAATCTTGATTTTTTAATTCCATATCATAGCTAGCGTTGTTAGCTTCGATTCGCATGTTTGAACACAAAAATCCGATATCACACGAGCTAGGTATGAACATTTTTATTTACTCAAGGGTTCCTCTCAACTCCCTCGTCAAGGTTGCTAATTTCGTCATACCTCTCGACCTGAGTTTCAAAATCTTGATTTTTTAAATCCATATCATAGCTAGCGTTGTTGGTTTCGATTCGCATGTTTGAACACAAAAATCCAATATCACACGAGCCAGGTATGAACATTGTAATTTACCTACTAGCTCTTCTCAACTCCCTCCTCAAATTTGGTAATTTCGTCATGTCTCTCGACCTTAGTTTCAAAATCTTGATTTTTTAATTCCATATCATAGCTAGCGTTGTTAGCTTCGATTCGCATGTTTGAACACAAAAATCCGATATCACACGAGCTAGGTATGAACATTTTTATTTACTCAAGGGCTCCTCTCAACTCCCTCGTCAAGGTTGCTAATTTCGTCATGTCTCTCGACCTGAGTTTCAAAATCTTGATTTTTTTAATTCCATATCATAGCTAGCGTTGTTAGCTTCGATTCGCATGTTTGAACACAAAAATCCGATATCACACGAGCTAGGTATGAACATTTTTATTTACTCAAGGGCTCCTCTCAACTCCCTCGTCAAGGTTGCTAATTTCGTCATGTCTCTCGACCTGAGTTTCAAAATCTTGATTTTTTAATTCCATATCATAGCTAACGTGGTTAGCTTCGATTCGCATGTTTGAACACAGAAATCCGATATCACACGAGCCAGGTATGAACATTTTAATTTACTCAAGGGCTCCTCTCAACTCCCTCCTCAAATTTTGTAATTTCGTCATGTCTCTCGACCTGGGTTTCAAAATCTTGATTTTTTAATTCCATATCATAGCTAGCGTTGTTAGCTTCGATTCGCATGTTTGAACACAAAAATCTGATATCACACTCGCTAGGTATAACCATTTTAATTTACTCAAGGGCTCCTCTCAACTCACTCCTCAAATTTGGTAATTTCGTCATGTCTCTCGACCTTAGTTTCAAAATCTTGATTTTTTAATTCCATATCATAGCTAGCGTTGTTAGCTTCGATTCGCATGTTTGAACACAAAAATCCGATATCACACGAGCCAGGTATGAACCAATTTAATTTACTCAAGGGCTCCTCTCAACTCCCTCCTCAAATTTGCTAATTTCGTCATGTCTCTCGACCTTAGTTTCAAAATCTTGATTTTTTAATTCCATATCATAGCTAGCGTTGTTAGCTTCGATTCGCATCTTTGAACACAAAAATCCGATATCACACGTGCTAGGTATAACCAATTTAATTTACTCAAGGGCTCCTCTCAACTCCCTCGTCAAGGTTGCTAATTTCGTCATATCTCTCGACCTGAGTTTCAAAATCTTGATTTTTTAATTCCATATCATAGCTAGCGTTGTTGGCTTCGATTCGCATGTTTGAACACAAAAATCCGATATCACACGAGCCAGGTATGAACATTGTAATTTACCTACTAGCTCTTCTCAACTCCCTCCTCAAATTTGCTAATTTCGTCATGTCTCTCGACCTGAGTTTCAAAATCTTGATTTTTTAATTCCATATCATAGCTAGCGTTGTTAGCTTCGATTCGCATGTTTGAACACAAAAATCCGATATCACACGAGTTAGATATGAACATTTTTATTTACTCAAGGGTTCCTCTCAACTCCCTCGTCAAGGTTGCTAATTTCGTCATACCTCTCGACCTGAGTTTCAAAATCTTGATTTTTTAAATCCATATCATAGCTAGCGTTGTTGGCTTCGATTCGCATGTTTGAACACAAAAATCCGATATCACACGAGCCAGGTATGAACATTGTAATTTACCTACTAGCTCTTCTCAACTCCCTCCTCAAATTTGGTAATTTCGTCATGTCTCTCGACCTTAGTTTCAAAATCTTGATTTTTTAATTCCATATCATAGCTAGCGTTGTTAGCTTCGATTCGCATGTTTGAACACAAAAATCCGATATCACACGAGCTAGGTATGAACATTTTTATTTACTCAAGGGCTCCTCTCAACTCCCTCGTCAAGGTTGCTAATTTCGTCATATCTCTCGACCTGAGTTTCATAATCTTGATTTTTTAAATCCATATTATAGCTAGCGTTGTTGGCTTCGATTCGCATGTTTGAACACAAAAATCCGATATCACACGAGCCAGGTATGAACATTGTAATTTACCTACTAGCTCTTCTCAACTCCCTCCTCAAATTTGCTAATTTCGTCATGTCTCTTGACCTGAGTTTCAAAATCTTGATTTTTTAATTCCATATCATAGCTAGCGTTGTTAGCTTCGATTCGCATGTTTGAACACAAAAATCCGATATCACACGAGCCAGGTATGAACATTTTAATTTACTCAAGGGCTCCTCTCAACTCACTCCTCAAATTTGCTAATTTCGTCATGTCTCTCGACCTTAGTTTCAAAATCTTGATTTTTTAATTCTATATCATAGCTAGCGTTGTTACCTTCGATTCGCATGTTTGAACACAAAAATCCGATATCACACGAGTTAGGTATCAACATTTTTATTTACTCAAGGGTTCCTCTCAACTCCCTCCTTAAATTTGGTAATTCCGTCATGTCTCTCGACCTTAGTTTCAAAATCTTAATTTTTTAATTCCATATCATAGCTAGCGTTGTTAGCTTCGATTCGAATGTTTGAACACAAAAATCCGATTTCACACGAGCTAGGTATGAACATTTTTATTTACTCAAGGGCTCCTCTCAACTCCCTCGTCAAGGTTGCTAATTTCGTCATGTCTCTCGACCTTAGTTTAAAAATCTTGATTTTTTTTAATTCCATATCATAGCTAGCGTTGTTAGCTTCGATTCGCATGTTTGAACACAAAAATCCGATATCACACGAGCTAGGTATGAACATTTTTATTTACTCAAGGGCTCTTCTCAACTCCCTCGTCAAGGTTGCTAATTTCGTGATGTCTCTCGACCTGAGTTTCAAAATCTTGATTTTTTAATTCTATATCATAGCTAGCGTTGTTAGCTTCGATTCGCATGTTTGAACACAAAAATCCGATATCACACGAGCCAGGTATGAACAGTGTAATTTACTCAAGGGCTCTTCTCAACTCACTCCTCAAATTTGCTAATTTCGTCATGTCTCTCGACCTTAGTTTCAAAATCTTGATTTTTTAATTCCATATCATAGCTAGCGTTGTTAGCTTCGATTCGCATGTTTGAACACAAAAATCCGATATCACACGAGCCAGGTATGAACAGTGTAATTTACTCAAGGGCTCTTCTCAACTCACTCCTCAAATTTGCTAATTTCGTCATGTCTCTCGACCTTAGTTTCAAAATCTTGTTTTTTTTATTCCATATCATAGCTAGCGTTGTTAGCTTCCATTCGCATGTTTGAACACAAAAATCCGATATCACACGAGCCAGGTATGAACATTTTAATTCACTCACGCGCTCTTCCAACCTCACTCCTCAAATTTGGTAATTTTTCATGTCTCTCGACTTGAGTTGCAAAATCTTGATTTTTTAATTCCATATCATAGCTAGCGTTGTTAGCTTCGTTTCGCATGTTTGAACACAAAAATCCAATATCACACGAACCAGATATGAACATTATAATTTACCTACTAGCTCTTCTCAACTCCCTCCTGAAATTTGGAAATTTCGTCATGTCTCTCGACGTTAGTTTCAAAATCTTGATTTTTTAATTCCATATCATAGCTAGCGTTGTTAGCTTCGATTCGCATGTTTGAACACAAAAATCCGATATCACACGAGCCAGGTATGAACATTGTAATTTACCTACTAGCTCTTCTCAACTCCCTCCTCAAATTTGGTAATTTCGTCATGTCTCTCGACCTTAGTTTCAAAATCTTGATTTTTTAATTCCATATCATAGCTAGCGTTGTTAGCTTCGATTCGCATGTTTGAACACAAAAATCCGATATCACACGAGCTAGGTATGAACATTTTTATTTACTCAAGGGCTCCTCTCAACTCCCTCGTCAAGGTTGCTAATTTCGTCATGTCTCTCGACCTGAGTTTCAAAATCTTGATTTTTTAATTCGATATCATAGCTAGCGTTGTTGGCTTCGATTCGCATGTTTGAACACAAAAATCCGATATCACACGAGCCAGGTATGAACCAATTTAATTTACTCAAGGGCTCCTCTCAACTCACTCCTCAAATTTGCTAATTTCGTCATGTCTCTCGACCTTAGTTTCAAAATCTTGATTTTTTAATTCCATATCATAGCTAGCGTTGTTAGCTTCGATTCGCATGTTTGAACACAAAAATCCGATATCACACGAGTTAGGTATCAACATTTTTATTTACTCAAGGGTTCCTCTCAACTCCCTCGTCAAGGTTGCTAATTTCGTCATACCTCTCGACCTGAGTTTCAAAATCTTGATTTTTTAAATCCATATCATAGCTAGCGTTGTTGGCTTCGATTCGCATGTTTGAACACAAAAATCCAATATCACACGAGCCAGGTATGAACATTGTAATTTACCTACTAGCTCTTCTCAACTCCCTCCTCAAATTTGGTAATTTCGTCATGTCTCTCGACCTTAGTTTCAAAATCTTGATTTTTTAATTCCATATCATAGCTAGCGTTGTTAGCTTCGATTCGCATGTTTGAACACAAAAATCCGATATCACACGAGCCAGGTATGAACATTTTTATTTACTCAAGGGCTCCTCTTAACTCCCTCGTCAAGGTTGCTATTTTCGTCATGTCTCTCGACCTTAGTTTCAAAATCTTGATTTTTTTAATTCCATATCATAGCTAGCGTTGTTAGCTTCGATTCGCATGTTTGAACACAAAAATCCGATATCACACGAGCTAGGTATGAACATTTTTATTTACTCAAGGGCTCCTCTCAACTCCCTCGTCAAGGTTGCTAATTTCGTCATGTCTCTCGACCTGAGTTTCAAAATCTTGATTTTTTTAATTCCATATCATAGCTAGCGTTGTTAGCTTCGATTCGCATGTTTGAACACAAAAATCCGATATCACACGAGCTAGGTATGAACATTTTTATTTACTCAAGGGCTCCTCTCAACTCCCTCGTCAAGGTTGCTAATTTCGTCATGTCTCTCGACCTGAGTTTCAAAATCTTGATTTTTTAATTCCATATCATAGCTAACGTTGTTAGCTTCGATTCGCATGTTTGAACACAAAAATCCGATATCACACGAGCCAGGTTTGAACAGTGTAATTTACTCAAGGGCTCTTCTCAACTCACTCCTCAAATTTGCTAATTTCGTCATGTCTCTCGACCTGGGTTTCAAAATCTTGATTTTTTAATTCCATATCATAGCTAGCGTTGTTAGCTTCGATTCGCATGTTTGAACACAAAAATCTGATATCACACGAGCCAGGTATGAACCAATTTAATTTACTCAAGGGCTCCTCTCAACTCACTCCTCAAATTTGGTAATTTCGTCATGTCTCTCGACCTTAGTTTCAAAATCTTGATTTTTTAATTCGATATCATAGCTAGCGATGTTAGCTTCGATTCGCATGTTTGAACACAAAAATCCGATATCACACGTGCTAGGTATAACCTATTTAATTTACTCAAGGGCTCCTCTCAACTCACTCCTCAAATTTTGTAATTTCGTCATGTCTCTCGACCTGGGTTTCAAAATCTTGATTTTTTAATTCCATATCATAGCTAGCGTTGTTAGCTTTGATTCGCATGTTTGAACACAAAAATCCGATATCACACGAGCCAGGTATGAACATTTTAATTTACTCAAGGGCTCCTCTCAACTCCCTCCTCAAATTTGCTAATTTCGTCATGTCTCTTGACCTGAGTTTCAAAATCTTGATTTTTTAATTCCATATCATAGCTAGCGTTGTTAGCTTCGATTCGCATGTTTGTACACAAATATCCGATATCACACGAGCTAGGAATGAACATTTTAATTTACTCAAGGGCTCCTCTCAACTCACTCCTCAAATTTGGTAATTTCGTCATGTCTCTCGACGTTAGTTTCAAAATCTTGATTTTTTAATTCCATATCATAGCTAGCGTTGTTAGCTTCGATTCGCATGTTTGAACACAAAAATCCGATATCACACGAGTTAGGTATCAACATTTTTATTTACTCAAGGGTTCCTCTCAATTCCCTCGTCAAGGTTGCTAATTTCGTCATATCTCTCGACCTGAGTTTCAAAATCTTGATTTTTTAAATCCATATCATAGCTAGCGTTGTTGGCTTCGATTCGCATGTTTGAACACAAAAATCCGATATCACACGAGCCAGGTATGAACATTGTAATTTACCTACTAGCTCTTCTCAACTCCCTCCTCAAATTTGCTAATTTCGTCATGTCTCTCGACCGGAGTTTCAAAATCTTGATTTTTTAATTCCATATCATAGCTAGCGTTGTTAGCTTCGATTCGCATGTTTGAACACAAAAATCCGATATCACACGAGCTAGGTATGAACATTTTTATTTACTCAAGGGTTCCTCTCAACTCCCTCGTCAAGGTTGCTAATTTCGTCATACCTCTCGACCTGAGTTTCAAAATCTTGATTTTTTAAATCCATATCATAGCTAGCGTTGTTGGCTTCGATTCGCATGTTTGAACACAAAAATCCAATATCACACGAGCCAGGTATGAACATTGTAATTTACCTACTAGCTCTTCTCAACTCCCTCCTCAAATTTGGTAATTTCGTCATGTCTCTCGACCTTAGTTTCAAAATCTTGATTTTTTAATTCCATATCATAGCTAGCGTTGTTAGCTTCGATTCGCATGTTTGAACACAAAAATCCGATATCACACGAGCTAGGTATGAACATTTTTATTTACTCAAGGGCTCCTCTCAACTCCCTCGTCAAGGTTGCTAATTTCGTCATGTCTCTCGACCTGAGTTTCAAAATCTTGATTTTTTTAATTCCATATCATAGCTAGCGTTGTTAGCTTCGATTCGCATGTTTGAACACAAAAATCCGATATCACACGAGCTAGGTATGAACATTTTTATTTACTCAAGGGCTCCTCTCAACTCCCTCGTCAAGGTTGCTAATCTCGTCATGTCTCTCGACCTGAGTTTCAAAATCTTGATTTTTTAATTCCATATCATAGCTAACGTTGTTAGCTTCGATTCGCATGTTTGAACACAGAAATCCGATATCACACGAGCCAGGTATGAACATTTTAATTTACTCAAGGGCTCCTCTCAACTCCCTCCTCAAATTTTGTAATTTCGTCATGTCTCTCGACCTGGGTTTCAAAATCTTGATTTTTTAATTCCATATCATAGCTAGCGTTGTTAGCTTCGATTCGCATGTTTGAACACAAAAATCTGATATCACACTCGCTAGGTATAACCATTTTAATTTACTCAAGGGCTCCTCTCAACTCACTCCTCAAATTTGGTAATTTCGTCATGTCTCTCGACCTTAGTTTCAAAATCTTGATTTTTTAATTCCATATCATAGCTAGCGTTGTTAGCTTCGATTCGCATGTTTGAACACAAAAATCCGATATCACACGAGCCAGGTATGAACCAATTTAATTTACTGAAGGGCTCCTCTCAACTCCCTCCTCAAATTTGCTAATTTCGTCATGTCTCTCGACCTTAGTTTCAAAATCTTGATTTTTTAATTCCATATCATAGCTAGCGTTGTTAGCTTCGATTCGCATGTTTGAACACAAAAATCCGATATCACACGTGCTAGGTATAACCAATTTAATTTACTCAAGGGCTCCTCTCAACTCCCTCGTCAAGGTTGCTAATTTCGTCATATCTCTCGACCTGAATTTCAAAATCTTGATTTTTTAATTCCATATCATAGCTAGCGTTGTTGGCTTCGATTCGCATGTTTGAACACAAAAATCCGATATCACACGAGCCAGGTATGAACATTGTAATTTACCTACTAGCTCTTCTCAACTCCCTCCTCAAATTTGCTAATTTCGTCATGTCTCTCGACCTGAGTTTCAAAATCTTGATTTTTTAATTCCATATCATAGCTAGCGTTGTTAGCTTCGATTCGCATGTTTGAACACAAAAATCCGATATCACACGAGTTAGGTATCAACATTTTTATTTACTCAAGGGTTCCTCTCAACTCCCTCGTCAAGGTTGCTAATTTCGTCATATCTCTCGACCTGAGTTTCATAATCTCGATTTTTTAAATCCATATTATAGCTAGCGTTGTTGGCTTCGATTCGCATGTTTGAACACAAAAATCCGATATCACACGAGCCAGGTATGAACATTGTAATTTACCTACTAGCTCTTCTCAACTCCCTCCTCAAATTTGGTAATTTCGTCATGTCTCTTGACCTGAGTTTCAAAATCTTGATTTTTTAATTCCATATCATAGCTAGCGTTGTTAGCTTCGATTCGCATGTTTGAACACAAAAATCCGATATCACACGAGCCAGGTATGAACATTTTAATTTACTCAAGGGCTCCTCTCAACTCACTCCTCAAATTTGCTAATTTCGTCATGTCTCTCGACCTTAGTTTCAAAATCTTGATTTTTTAATTCTATATCATAGCTAGCGTTGTTACCTTCGATTCGCATGTTTGAACACAAAAATCCGATATCACACGAGTTAGGTATCAACATTTTTATTTACTCAAGGGCTCCTCTCAACTCCCTCCTCAAATTTGCTAATTTCTTCATGTCTCTCGACCTTAGTTTCAAAATCTTGATTTTTTAAATCCATATCATAGCTAGCGTTGTTGGCTTCGATTCGCATGTTTGAACACAAAAATCCGATATCACACGAGCCAGGTATGAACATTTTAATTTACTCAAGGGCTCCTCTCAACTCACTCCTCAAATTTGCTAATTTCGTCATGTCTCTCGACCTGAGTTTCAAAATCTTGCTTTTTTAATTCCATATCATAGCTAGCGTTGTTAGCTTCGATTCGCATGTTTGAACACAAAAATCCGATATCACACGTGCTAGGTATAACCAATTTAATTTACTCAAGGGTTCCTCTCAACTCCCTCGTCAAGGTTGCTAATTTCGTCATACCTCTCGACCTGAGTTTCAAAATCTTGATTTTTTAATTCCATATCATAGCTAGCGTTGTTAGCTTCGATTCGCATGTTTGAACACAAAAATCCGATATCACACGAGCTAGATATGAACATTTTAATTTACTCAAGGGCTCCTCTCAACTCCCTCCTCAAATTTGGTAATTTCGTCATGTCTCTCGACCTTAGTTTCAAAATCTTGATTTTTTAATTCCATATCATAGCTAGCGTTGTTAGCTTCGATTCGCATGTTTGAACACAAAAATCCGATATCACACGAGCTAGGTATGAACATTTTTATTTACTCAAGGGCTCCTCTCAACTCCCTCGTCAAGGTTGCTAATTTCGTCATGTCTCTCGACCTTAGTTTACAAATCTTGATTTTTTTAATTCCATATCATAGCTAGCGTTGTTAGCTTCGATTCGCATGTTTGAACACAAAAATCCGATATCACACGAGCTAGGTATGAACATTTTTATTTACTCAAGGGCTCCTCTTAACTCCCTCGTCAAGGTTGCTAATTTCGTCATGTCTCTCGACGTTAGTTTCAAAATCTTGATTTTTTAATTCCATATCATAGCTAGCGTTGTTAGCTTCGATTCGCATGTTTGAACACAAAAATCCGATATCACACGAGCCAGGTATGAACCAATTTAATTTACTCAAGGGCTCCTCTCAACTCCCTCCTCAAATTTTCTAATGTCTCTCGACCTTAGTTTCAAAATCTTGATTTTTTAATTCCATATCATAGCTAGCGTTGTTAGCTTCGATTCGCATGTTTGAACACAAAAATCCGATATCACACGAGCCAGGTATGAACATTTTAATTTACTCAAGGGCTCCTCTCAACTCACTCCTCAAATTTGCTAATTTCGTCATGTCTCTCGACCTGAGTTTCAAAATCTTGCTTTTTTAATTCCATATCATAGCTAGCGTTGTTAGCTTCGATTCGCATGTTTGAACACAAAAATCCGATATCACACGTGCTAGGTATAACCAATTTAATTTACTCAAGGCTTCCTCTCAACTCCCTCGTCAAGGTTGCTAATTTCGTCATACCTCTCGACCTGAGTTTCAAAATCTTGATTTTTTAATTCCATATCATAGCTAGCGTTGTTAGGTTCGATTCGCATGTTTGAACACAAAAATCCGATATCACACGAGCTAGATATGAACATATTTATTTACTCAAGGGTTCCTCTCAACTCCCTCGTCAAGGTTGCTAATTTCGTCATACCTCTCGACCTGAGTTTCAAAATCTTGATTTTTTAAATCCATATCATAGCTAGCGTTGTTGGCTTCGATTCGGTTGTTTGAACACAAAAATCTGATATTACACGAGCCAGGTATGAACATTGTAATTTACCTACTAGCTCTTCTCAACTCCCTCCTCAAATTTGGTAATTTCGTCATGTCTCTCGACCTTAGTTTCAAAATCTTGATTTTTTAATTCCATATCATAGCTAGCGTTGTTAGCTTCGATTCGCATGTTTGAACACAAAAATCCGATATCACACGAGCCAGGTATGAACCAATTTAATTTACTGAAGGGCTCCTCTCAACTCCCTCCTCAAATTTGCTAATTTCGTCATGTCTCTCGACCTTAGTTTCAAAATCTTGATTTTTTAATTCCATATCATAGCTAGCGTTGTTAGCTTCGATTCGCATGTTTGAACACAAAAATCCGATATCACACGTGCTAGGTATAACCAATTTAATTTACTCAAGGGCTCCTCTCAACTCCCTCGTCAAGGTTGCTAATTTCGTCATATCTCTCGACCTGAATTTCAAAATCTTGATTTTTTAATTCCATATCATAGCTAGCGTTGTTGGCTTCGATTCGCATGTTTGAACACAAAAATCCGATATCACACGAGCCAGGTATGAACATTGTAATTTACCTACTAGCTCTTCTCAACTCCCTCCTCAAATTTGCTAATTTCGTCATGTCTCTCGACCTGAGTTTCAAAATCTTGATTTTTTAATTCCATATCATAGCTAGCGTTGTTAGCTTCGATTCGCATGTTTGAACACAAAAATCCGATATCACACGAGTTAGGTATCAACATTTTTATTTACTCAAGGGTTCCTCTCAACTCCCTCGTCAAGGTTGCTAATTTCGTCATATCTCTCGACCTGAGTTTCATAATCTCGATTTTTTAAATCCATATTATAGCTAGCGTTGTTGGCTTCGATTCGCATGTTTGAACACAAAAATCCGATATCACACGAGCCAGGTATGAACATTGTAATTTACCTACTAGCTCTTCTCAACTCCCTCCTCAAATTTGGTAATTTCGTCATGTCTCTTGACCTGAGTTTCAAAATCTTGATTTTTTAATTCCATATCATAGCTAGCGTTGTTAGCTTCGATTCGCATGTTTGAACACAAAAATCCGATATCACACGAGCCAGGTATGAACATTTTAATTTACTCAAGGGCTCCTCTCAACTCACTCCTCAAATTTGCTAATTTCGTCATGTCTCTCGACCTTAGTTTCAAAATCTTGATTTTTTAATTCTATATCATAGCTAGCGTTGTTACCTTCGATTCGCATGTTTGAACACAAAAATCCGATATCACACGAGTTAGGTATCAACATTTTTATTTACTCAAGGGCTCCTCTCAACTCCCTCCTCAAATTTGCTAATTTCTTCATGTCTCTCGACCTTAGTTTCAAAATCTTGATTTTTTAAATCCATATCATAGCTAGCGTTGTTGGCTTCGATTCGCATGTTTGAACACAAAAATCCGATATCACACGAGCCAGGTATGAACATTTTAATTTACTCAAGGGCTCCTCTCAACTCACTCCTCAAATTTGCTAATTTCGTCATGTCTCTCGACCTGAGTTTCAAAATCTTGCTTTTTTAATTCCATATCATAGCTAGCGTTGTTAGCTTCGATTCGCATGTTTGAACACAAAAATCCGATATCACACGTGCTAGGTATAACCAATTTAATTTACTCAAGGGTTCCTCTCAACTCCCTCGTCAAGGTTGCTAATTTCGTCATACCTCTCGACCTGAGTTTCAAAATCTTGATTTTTTAATTCCATATCATAGCTAGCGTTGTTAGCTTCGATTCGCATGTTTGAACACAAAAATCCGATATCACACGAGCTAGATATGAACATTTTAATTTACTCAAGGGCTCCTCTCAACTCCCTCCTCAAATTTGGTAATTTCGTCATGTCTCTCGACCTTAGTTTCAAAATCTTGATTTTTTAATTCCATATCATAGCTAGCGTTGTTAGCTTCGATTCGCATGTTTGAACACAAAAATCCGATATCACACGAGCTAGGTATGAACATTTTTATTTACTCAAGGGCTCCTCTCAACTCCCTCGTCAAGGTTGCTAATTTCGTCATGTCTCTCGACCTTAGTTTACAAATCTTGATTTTTTTAATTCCATATCATAGCTAGCGTTGTTAGCTTCGATTCGCATGTTTGAACACAAAAATCCGATATCACACGAGCTAGGTATGAACATTTTTATTTACTCAAGGGCTCCTCTTAACTCCCTCGTCAAGGTTGCTAATTTCGTCATGTCTCTCGACGTTAGTTTCAAAATCTTGATTTTTTAATTCCATATCATAGCTAGCGTTGTTAGCTTCGATTCGCATGTTTGAACACAAAAATCCGATATCACACGAGCCAGGTATGAACCAATTTAATTTACTCAAGGGCTCCTCTCAACTCCCTCCTCAAATTTTCTAATGTCTCTCGACCTTAGTTTCAAAATCTTGATTTTTTAATTCCATATCATAGCTAGCGTTGTTAGCTTCGATTCGCATGTTTGAACACAAAAATCCGATATCACACGAGCCAGGTATGAACATTTTAATTTACTCAAGGGCTCCTCTCAACTCACTCCTCAAATTTGCTAATTTCGTCATGTCTCTCGACCTGAGTTTCAAAATCTTGCTTTTTTAATTCCATATCATAGCTAGCGTTGTTAGCTTCGATTCGCATGTTTGAACACAAAAATCCGATATCACACGTGCTAGGTATAACCAATTTAATTTACTCAAGGCTTCCTCTCAACTCCCTCGTCAAGGTTGCTAATTTCGTCATACCTCTCGACCTGAGTTTCAAAATCTTGATTTTTTAATTCCATATCATAGCTAGCGTTGTTAGGTTCGATTCGCATGTTTGAACACAAAAATCCGATATCACACGAGCTAGATATGAACATATTTATTTACTCAAGGGTTCCTCTCAACTCCCTCGTCAAGGTTGCTAATTTCGTCATACCTCTCGACCTGAGTTTCAAAATCTTGATTTTTTAAATCCATATCATAGCTAGCGTTGTTGGCTTCGATTCGGTTGTTTGAACACAAAAATCTGATATTACACGAGCCAGGTATGAACATTGTAATTTACCTACTAGCTCTTCTCAACTCCCTCCTCAAATTTGGTAATTTCGTCATGTCTCTCGACCTTAGTTTCAAAATCTTGATTTTTTAATTCCATATCATAGCTAGCGTTGTTAGCTTCGATTCGCATGTTTGAACACAAAAATCCGATATCACACGAGCTAGGTATGAACATTTTTATTTACTCAAGGGCTCCTCTCAACTCCCTCGTCAAGGTTGCTAATTTCGTCATGTCTCTCGACCTTAGTTTACAAATCTTGATTTTTTTAATTCCATATCATAGCTAGCGTTGTTAGCTTCGATTCGCATGTTTGAACACAAAAATCCGATATCACACGAGCTAGGTATGAACATTTCTATTTACTCAAGGGCTCCTCTTAACTCCCTCGTCAAGGTTGCTAATTTCGTCATGTCTCTCGACGTTAGTTTCAAAATCTTGATTTTTTAATTCCATATCATAGCTAGCGTTGTTAGCTTCGATTCGCATGTTTGAACACAAAAATCCGATATCACACGAGCCAGGTATGAACCAATTTAATTTACTCAAGGGCTCCTCTCAACTCCCTCCTCAAATTTTCTAATGTCTCTCGACCTTAGTTTCAAAATCTTGATTTTTTAATTCCATATCATAGCTAGTGTTGTTAGCTTCGATTCGCATGTTTGAACACAAAAATCCGATATCACACGAGCCAGGTATGAACATTTTAATTTACTCAAGGGCTCCTCTCAACTCACTCCTCAAATTTGCTAATTTCGTCATGTCTCTCGACCTGAGTTTCAAAATCTTGCTTTTTTAATTCCATATCATAGCTAGCGTTGTTAGCTTCGATTCGCATGTTTGAACAGAAAAAATCCGATATAACACGTGCTAGGTATAACCAATT
This sequence comes from Azolla caroliniana, assembly GCF_043228905.1. Lineage (NCBI taxonomy): Eukaryota > Viridiplantae > Streptophyta > Polypodiopsida > Salviniales > Salviniaceae > Azolla > Azolla caroliniana. Next base: position 235,707 of record NW_028230474.1, read on the forward strand.
TAATTTACTCAAGGGTTCCTCTCAACTCCCTCGTCAAGGTTGCTAATTTCGTCATACCTCTCGACCTGAGTTTCAAAATCTTGATTTTTTAAATCCATATCATAGCTAGCGTTGTTGGCTTCGATTCGCATGTTTGAACACAAAAATCTGATATCACACGAGCCAGGTATGAACATTGTAATTTACCTACTAGCTCTTCTCAACTCCCTCCTCAAATTTGGTAATTTCGTGATGTCTCTCGACCTTAGTTTCAAAATCTTGATTTTTTAATTCCATATCATAGCTAGTGTTGTTAGCTTCGATTCTCATGTTTGAACACAAAAATCCGATATCACACGAGCCAGGTATGAACATTTTAATTTACTCAAGGGCTCCTCTCAACTCACTCCTCAAATTTGCTAATTTCGTCATGTCTCTCGACCTGAGTTTCAAAATCTTGCTTTTTTAATTCCATATCATAGCTAGCGTTGTTAGCTTCGATTCGCATGTTTGAACACAAAAATCCGATATAACACGTGCTAGGTATAACCAATTTAATTTACTCAAGGGTTCCTCTCAACTCCCTCGTCAAGGTTGCTAATTTCGTCATACCTCTCGACCTGAGTTTCAAAATCTTGATTTTTTAAATCCATATCATAGCTAGCGTTGTTGGCTTCGATTCGCATGTTTGAACACAAAAATCTGATATCACACGAGCCAGGTATGAACATTGTAATTTACCTACTAGCTCTTCTCAACTCCCTCCTCAAATTTGGTAATTTCGTCATGTCTCTCGACCTTAGTTTCAAAATCTTGATTTTTTAATTCCATATCATAGCTAGCGTTGTTAGCTTCGATTCGCATGTTTGAACACAAAAATCCGATATCACACGAGCTAGGTATGAACATTTTTATTTACTCAAGGGCTCCTCTCAACTCCCTCGTCAAGGTTGCTAATTTCGTCATGTCTCTCGACCTTAGTTTCAAAATCTTGATTTTTTTAATTCCATATCATAGCTAGCGTTGTTAGCTTCGATTCGCATGTTTGAACACAAAAATCCGATATCACACGAGCTAGGTATGAACATTTTTATTTACTCAAGGGCTCCTCTTAACTCCCTCGTCAAGGTTGCTAATTTCGTCATGTCTCTCGACGTTAGTTTCAAAATCTTGATATTTTAATTCCATATCATAGCTAGCGTTGTTAGCTTCGATTCGCATGTTTGAACACAAAAATCCGATATCGCACGAGCCAGGTATGAACCAATTTAATTTACTCAAGGGCTCCTCTCAACTCCCTCCTCAAATTTGCTAATTTCGTCATGTCTCTCGACCTTAGTTTCAAAATCTTGATTTTTTAATTCCATATCATAGCTAGCGTTGTTGGCTTCGATTCGCATGTTTGAACACAAAAATCCAATATCACACGAGCCAGGTATGAACATTGTAATTTACCTACTAGCTCTTCTCAACTCCCTCCTCAAATTTGGTAATTTCGTCATGTCTCTCGACCTTAGTTTCAAAATCTTGATTTTTTAATTCCATATCATAGCTAGCGTTGTTAGCTTCGATTCGCATGTTTGAACACAAAAATCCGATATCACACGAGCTAGGTATAACATTTTTATTTACTCAAGGGCTCCTCTCAACTCCCTCGTCAAGGATGCTAATTTCGTCATGTCTCTCGACCTGAGTTTCAAAATCTTGATTTTTTAATTCCATATCATAGCTAACGTTGTTAGCTTCGATTCGCATGTTTGAACACAGAAATCCGATATCACACGAGCCAGGTATGAACATTTTAATTTACTCAAGGGCTCCTCTGAACTCCCTCCTCAAATTTTGTAATTTCGTCATGTCTCTCGACCTGGGTTTCAAAATCTTGATTTTTTTAATTCCATATCATAGCTAGCGTTGTTAGCTTCGATTCGCATGTTTGAACACAAAAATCCGATATCACACGAGCTAGGTATGAACATTTTTATTTACTCAAGGGCTCCTCTTAACTCCCTCGTCAAGGTTGCTAATTTCGTCATGTCTCTCGACGTTAGTTTCAAAATCTTGATTTTTTAATTCCATATCATAGCTAGCGTTGTTAGCTTCGATTCGCATGTTTGAACACAAAAATCCGATATCACACGAGCTAGGTATGAACATTTTTATTTACTCAAGGGTTCCTCTCAACTCCCTCGTCAAGGTTGCTAATTTCGTCATATCTCTCGACCTGAGTTTCAAAATCTTGATTTTTTAAATCCATATCATAGCTAGCGTTGTTGGCTTCGATTCGCATGTTTGAACACAAAAATCCGATATCACACGAGCCAGGTATGAACATTGTAATTTACCTACTAGCTCTTCTCAACTCCCTCCTCAAATTTGGTAATTTCGTGATGTCTCTCGACCTTAGTTTCAAAATCTTGATTTTTTAATTCCATATCATAGCTAGTGTTGTTTGCTTCGATTCGCATGTTTGAACACAAAAATCCGATATCACACGAGCCAGGTATGAACATTTTAATTTACTCAAGGGCTCCTCTCAACTCACTCCTCAAATTTGCTAATTTCGTCATGTCTCTCGACCTTAGTTTCAAAATCTTGATTTTTTAATTCTATATCATAGCTAGCGTTGTTAGCTTCGATTCGCATGTTTGAACACAAAAATCCGATATCACACGAGTTAGGTATCAACATTTTTATTTACTCAAGGGTTCCTCTCAACTCCCTCCTTAAATTTGGTAATTTCGTCATGTCTCTCGACCTTAGTTTCAAAATCTTGATTTTTTAATTCCATATCATAGCTAGCGTTGTTAGCTTCGATTCGAATGTTTGAACACAAAAATCCGATATCACACGAGCTAGGTATGAACATTTTTATTTACTCAAGGGCTCCTCTCAACTCCCTCGTCAAGGTTGCTAATTTCGTCATGTCTCTCGACCTTAGTTTAAAAATCTTGATTTTTTTTACTTCCATATCATAGCTAGCGTTGTTAGCTTCGATTCGCATGTTTGAACACAAAAATCCGATATCACACGAGCTAGGTATGAACATTTTTATTTACTCAAGGGCTCTTCTCAACTCCCTCGTCAAGGTTGCTAATTTCGTCATGTCTCTCGACCTGAGTTTCAAAATCTTGATTTTTTAATTCCATATCATAGCTAGCGTTGTTAGCTTCGATTCGCATGTTTGAACACAAAAATCCGATATCACACGAGCCAGGTATGAACACTGTAATTTACTCAAGGGCTCTTCTCAACTCACTCCTCAAATTTGCTAATTTCGTCCTGTCTCTCGACCTTAGTTTCAAAATCTTGATTTTTTAATTCCATATCATAGCTAGCGTTGTTAGCTTCGATTCGCATGTTTGAACACAAAAATCCGATATCACACGAGTTAGGTATCAACATTTTTATTTACTCAAGGGTTCCTCTCAACTCACTCCTCAAACTTGCTAATTTCGTCATGTCTCTTGACCTGAGTTTCAAAATCTTGTTTTTTTTATTCCATATCATAGCTAGCGTTGTTAGCTTACATTCGCATGTTTGAACACAAAAATCCGATATCACACGAGCCAGGTATGAACATTTTAATTCACTCACGCGCTCTTCCAACCTCACTCCTCAAATTTGGTAATTTTTCATGTCTCTCGACTTGAGTTGCAAAATCTTGATTTTTTAATTCCATATCATAGCTAGCGTTGTTAGCTTCGTTTCGCATGTTTGAACACAAAAATCCAATATCACACGAACCAGATATGAACATTATAATTTACCTACTAGCTCTTCTCAACTCCCTCCTGAAATTTGGAAATTTCGTCATGTCCCTCGACCTAAGTTTCAAAATCTTGATTTTTTAATTCCATATCATAGCTAGCGTTGTTAGCTTCGATTCGCATGTTTGTACACAAAAATCCGATATCACACGAGCCAGGTATGAACATTGTAATTTACCTACTAGCTCTTCTCAACTCCCTCCTCAAATTTGGTAATTTCGTCATGTCTCTCGACCTTAGTTTCAAAATCTTGATTTTTTAATTCCATATCATAGCTAGCGTTGTTAGCTTCGATTCGCATGTTTGAACACAAAAATCCGATATCACACGAGTTAGGTATCAACATTTTTATTTACTCAAGGGTTCCTCTCAACTCCCTCGTCAAGGTTGCTAATTTCGTCATATCTCTCGACCTGAGTTTCAAAATCTTGATTTTTTAAATCCATATCATAGCTAGCGTTGTTGGCTTCGATTCGCATGTTTGAACACAAAAATCCGATATCACACGAGCCAGGTATGAACATTGTAATTTACCTACTAGCTCTTCTCAACTCCCTCCTCAAATTTGCTAATTTCGTCATGTCTCTCGACCTTAGTTTCAAAATCTTGATTTTTTAATTCTATATCATAGCTAGCGTTGTTAGCTTCGATTCGCATGTTTGAACACAAAAATCCGATATCACACGAGCCAGGTATGAACATTTTAATTCACTCACGTGCTCTTCCAACCTCACTCCTCAAATTTGGTAATTTTTCATGTCTCTCCACTTGAGTTGCAAAATCTTGATTTTTTAATTCCATATCATAGCTAGCGTTGTTAGCTTCGTTTCGCATGTTTGAACACAAAAATCCAATATCACACGAACCAGATATGAACATTATAATTTACCTACTAGCTCTTCTCAACTCCCTCCTGAAATTTGGAAATTTCGTCATGTCCCTCGACCTGAGTTTCAAAATCTTGATTTTTTAATTCCATATCATAGCTAGCGTTGTTAGCTTCGATTCGCATGTTTGTACACAAAAATCCGATATCACACGAGCCAGGTATGAACATTGTAATTTACCTACTAGCTCTTCTCAACTCCCTCCTCAAATTTGGTAATTTCGTCATGTCTCTCGACCTTAGTTTCAAAATCTTGATTTTTTAATTCCATATCATAGCTAGCGTTGTTAGCTTCGATTCGCATGTTTGAACACAAAAATCCGATATCACACGAGCTAGGTATGAACATTTTTATTTACTCAAGGGTTCCTCTCAACTCCCTCGTCAAGGTTGCTAATTTCGTCATATCTCTCGACCTGAGTTTCAAAATCTTGATTTTTTAAATCCATATCATAGCTAGCGTTGTTGGCTTCGATTCGCATGTTTGAACACAAAAATCCGATATCACACGAGCCAGGTATGAACATTGTAATTTACCTACTAGCTCTTCTCAACTCCCTCCTCAAATTTGCTAATTTCGTCATGTCTCTCGACCTTAGTTTCAAAATCTTGATTTTTTAATTCTATGTCATAGCTAGCGTTGTTAGCTTCGATTCGCATGTTTGAACACAAAAATCCGATATCACACGAGTTAGGTATCAACATTTTTATTTACTCAAGGGTTCCTCTCAACTCCCTCGTCAAGGTTGCTAATTTCGTCATATCTCTCGACCTGAGTTTCAAAATCTTGATTTTTTAAATCCATATCATAGCTAGCGTTGTTGGCTTCGATTCGCATGTTTGAACACAAAAATCCGATATCACACGAGCCAGGTATGAACATTGTAATTTACCTACTAGCTCTTCTCAACTCCCTCCTCAAATTTGGTAATTTCGTCATGTCTCTCGACCTTAGTTTCAAAATCTTGATTTTTTAATTCCATATCATAGCTAGTGTTGTTAGCTTCGATTCGCATGTTTGAACACAAAAATCCGATATCACACGAGCCAGGTATGAACATTTTAATTTACTCAAGGGCTCCTCTCAACTCACTCCTCAAATTTGCTAATTTCGTCATGTCTCTCGACCTGAGTTTCAAAATCTTGCTTTTTTAATTCCATATCATAGCTAGCGTTGTTAGCTTCGATTCGCATGTTTGAACACAAAAATCCGATATAACACGTGCTAGGTATAACCAATTTAATTTACTCAAGGGCTCCTCTCAACTCACTCCTCAAATTTCCTAATTTCGTCATGTCTCTCGACCTTAGTTTCAAAATCTTGATTTTTTAATTCCATATCATACCTAGCGTTGTTAGCTTCGATTCGCATGTTTGAACACAAAACTCCGATATCACACGAGCCAGGTATGAACAGTGTAATTTACTCAAGGGCTCCTCTCAACTTACTCCTCAAATTTGCTAATTTCGTCATGTCTCTCGACCTTAGTTTCAAAATCTTGATTTTTTAATTCTATATCATAGCTAGCGTTGTTAGCTTCGATTCGCATGTTTGAACACAAAAATCCGATATCACACGAGTTAGGTATCAACATTTTTATTTACTCAAGGGTTCCTCTCAACTCCCTCGTCAAGGTTGCTAATTTCGTCATATCTCTCGACCTGAGTTTCAAAATCTTGATTTTTTAAATCCATATCATAGCTAGCGTCGTTGGCTTCGATTCGCATGTTTGAACACAAAAATCCGATATCACACGAGCCAGGTATGCATATTGTAATTTACCTACTAGCTCTTCTCAACTCCCTCCTCAAATTTGCTAATTTCGTCATGTCTCTCGACCTTAGTTTCAAAATCTTGATTTTTTAATTCCATATCATAGCTAGCGTTGTTAGCTTCGATTCGCATGTTTGAACACAAAAATCCGATATCACACGAGCTAGGTATGAACATTTTTATTTACTCAAGGGTTCCTCTCAACTCCCTCGTCAAGGTTGCTAATTTCGTCATACCTCTCGACCTGAGTTTCAAAATCTTGATTTTTTAAATCCATATCATAGCTAGCGTTGTTGGCTTCGATTCGCATGTTTGAACACAAAAATCTGATATCACACGAGCCAGGTATGAACATTGTAATTTACCTACTAGCTCTTCTCAACTCCCTCCTCAAATTTGGTAATTTCGTCATGTCTCTCGACCTTAGTTTCAAAATCTTGATTTTTTAATTCCATATCATAGCTAGCGTTGTTAGCTTCGATTCGCATGTTTGAACACAAAAATCCGATATCACACGAGCTAGGTATGAACATTTTTATTTACTCAAATTGCTAATTTCGTCATGTCTCTCGACGTTAGTTTCAAAATCTTGCTTTTTTAATTCTATATCATAGCTAGCGTTGTTAGCTTCGATTCGCATGTTTGAACACAAAAATCCGATATCACACGAGTTAGGTATCAACATTTTTATTTACTCAAGGGTTCCTCTCAACTCTCTCGTCAAGGTTGCTAATTTCGTCATATCTCTCGACCTGAGTTTCAAAATCTTGATTTTTTAATTCCATATCATAGCTAGCGTTGTTAGCTTCGATTCGCATGTTTGAACACAAAAATCCGATATCACACGAGCCAGGTATGAACATTTTTATTTACTCAAGGGTTCCTCTCAACTCCCTCGTCAAGGTTGCTAATTTCGTCATATCTCTCGACCTGAGTTTCAAAATCTTGATTTTTTAAATCCATATCATAGCTAGCGTTGTTGGCTTCGATTCGCATGTTTGAACACAAAAATCCGATATCACACGATCCAGGTATGAACATTGTAATTTACCTACTAGCCCTTCTCAACTCCCTCGTCAAGGTTGCTAATTTCGTCATATCTCTCGACCTGAGTTTCAAAATCTTGATTTTTTAAATCCATATCATAGCTAGCGTCGTTGGCTTCGATTCGCATGTTTGAACACAAAAATCCGATATCACACGAGCCAGGTATGCATATTGTAATTTACCTACTAGCTCTTCTCAACTCCCTCCTCAAATTTGCTAATTTCGTCATGTCTCTCGACCTTAGTTTCAAAATCTTGATTTTTTAATTCCATATCATAGCTAGCGTTGTTAGCTTCGATTCGCATGTTTGAACACAAAAATCCGATATCACACGAGCTAGGTATGAACATTTTTATTTACTCAAGGGTTCCTCTCAACTCCCTCGTCAAAATTGCTAATTTCGTCATACCTCTCGACCTGAGTTTCAAAATCTTGATTTTTTAAATCCATATCATAGCTAGCGTTGTTGGCTTCGATTCGCATGTTTGAACACAAAAATCTGATATCACACGAGCCAGGTATGAACATTTTAATTTACCTACTAGCTCTTCTCAACTCCCTCCTCAAATTTGGTAATTTCGTCATGTCTCTCGACCTTAGTTTCAAAATCTTGATTTTTTAATTCCATATCATAGCTAGCGTTGTTAGCTTCGATTCGCATGTTTGAACACAAAAATCCGATATCACACGAGCTAGGTATGAACATTTTTATTTACTCAAGGGCTCCTCTTAACTCCCTCGTCAAGGTTGCTAATTTCGTCATGTCTCTCGACGTTAGTTTCAAAATCTTGATTTTTTAATTCTATATCATAGCTAGCGTTGTTAGCTTCGATTCGCATGTTGGAACACCAAAATCCGATATCACACGAGTTAGGTATCAACATTTTTATTTACTCAAGGGTTCCTCTCAACTCCCTCGTCAAGGTTGCTAATTTCGTCATATCTCTCGACCTGAGTTTCAAAATCTTGATTTTTTAAATCCATATCATAGCTAGCGTCGTTGGCTTCGATTCGCATGTTTGAACACAAAAATCCGATATCACACGAGCCAGGTATGCATATTGTAATTTACCTACTAGCTCTTCTCAACTCCCTCCTCAAATTTGCTAATTTCGTCATGTCTCTCGACCTTAGTTTCAAAATCTTGATTTTTTAATTCCATATCATAGCTAGCGTTGTTAGCTTCGATTCGCATGTTTGAACACAAAAATCCGATATCACACGAGCTAGGTATGAACATTTTTATTTACTCAAGGGTTCCTCTCAACTCCCTCGTCAAGGTTGCTAATTTCGTCATACCTCTCGACCTGAGTTTCAAAATCTTGATTTTTTAAATCCATATCATAGCTAGCGTTGTTGGCTTCGATTCGCATGTTTGAACACAAAAATCTGATATCACACGAGCCAGGTATGAACATTGTAATTTACCTACTAGCTCTTCTCAACTCCCTCCTCAAATTTGGTAATTTCGTCATGTCTCTCGACCTTAGTTTCAAAATCTTGATTTTTTAATTCCATATCATAGCTAGCGTTGTTAGCTTCGATTCGCATGTTTGAACACAAAAATCCGATATCACACGAGCTAGGTATGAACATTTTTATTTACTCAAGGGCTCCTCTTAACTCCCTCGTCAAGGTTGCTAATTTCGTCATGTCTCTCGACGTTAGTTTCAAAATCTTGCTTTTTTAATTCTATATCATAGCTAGCGTTGTTAGCTTCGATTCGCATGTTTGAACACAAAAATCCGATATCACACGAGTTAGGTATCAACATTTTTATTTACTCAAGGGTTCCTCTCAACTCTCTCGTCAAGGTTGCTAATTTCGTCATATCTCTCGACCTGAGTTTCAAAATCTTGATTTTTTAATTCCATATCATAGCTAGCGTTGTTAGCTTCGATTCGCATGTTTGAACACAAAAATCCGATATCACACGAGCCAGGTATGAACATTTTTATTTACTCAAGGGTTCCTCTCAACTCCCTCGTCAAGGTTGCTAATTTCGTCATATCTCTCGACCTGAGTTTCAAAATCTTGATTTTTTAAATCCATATCATAGCTAGCGTTGTTGGCTTCGATTCGCATGTTTGAACACAAAAATCCGATATCACACGATCCAGGTATGAACATTGTAATTTACCTACTAGCCCTTCTCAACTCCCTCGTCAAGGTTGCTAATTTCGTCATATCTCTCGACCTGAGTTTCAAAATCTTGATTTTTTAAATCCATATCATAGCTAGCGTCGTTGGCTTCGATTCGCATGTTTGAACACAAAAATCCGATATCACACGAGCCAGGTATGCATATTGTAATTTACCTACTAGCTCTTCTCAACTCCCTCCTCAAATTTGCTAATTTCGTCATGTCTCTCGACCTTAGTTTCAAAATCTTGATTTTTTAATTCCATATCATAGCTAGCGTTGTTAGCTTCGATTCGCATGTTTGAACACAAAAATCCGATATCACACGAGCTAGGTATGAACATTTTTATTTACTCAAGGGTTCCTCTCAACTCCCTCGTCAAAATTGCTAATTTCGTCATACCTCTCGACCTGAGTTTCAAAATCTTGATTTTTTAAATCCATATCATAGCTAGCGTTGTTGGCTTCGATTCGCATGTTTGAACACAAAAATCTGATATCACACGAGCCAGGTATGAACATTTTAATTTACCTACTAGCTCTTCTCAACTCCCTCCTCAAATTTGGTAATTTCGTCATGTCTCTCGACCTTAGTTTCAAAATCTTGATTTTTTAATTCCATATCATAGCTAGCGTTGTTAGCTTCGATTCGCATGTTTGAACACAAAAATCCGATATCACACGAGCTAGGTATGAACATTTTTATTTACTCAAGGGCTCCTCTTAACTCCCTCGTCAAGGTTGCTAATTTCGTCATGTCTCTCGACGTTAGTTTCAAAATCTTGATTTTTTAATTCTATATCATAGCTAGCGTTGTTAGCTTCGATTCGCATGTTGGAACACCAAAATCCGATATCACACGAGTTAGGTATCAACATTTTTATTTACTCAAGGGTTCCTCTCAACTCCCTCGTCAAGGTTGCTAATTTCGTCATATCTCTCGACCTGAGTTTCAAAATCTTGATTTTTTAAATCCATATCATAGCTAGCGTCGTTGGCTTCGATTCGCATGTTTGAACACAAAAATCCGATATCACACGAGCCAGGTATGCATATTGTAATTTACCTACTAGCTCTTCTCAACTCCCTCCTCAAATTTGCTAATTTCGTCATGTCTCTCGACCTTAGTTTCAAAATCTTGATTTTTTAATTCCATATCATAGCTAGCGTTGTTAGCTTCGATTCGCATGTTTGAACACAAAAATCCGATATCACACGAGCTAGGTATGAACATTTTTATTTACTCAAGGGTTCCTCTCAACTCCCTCGTCAAGGTTGCTAATTTCGTCATACCTCTCGACCTGAGTTTCAAAATCTTGATTTTTTAAATCCATATCATAGCTAGCGTTGTTGGCTTCGATTCGCATGTTTGAACACAAAAATCTGATATCACACGAGCCAGGTATGAACATTGTAATTTACCTACTAGCTCTTCTCAACTCCCTCCTCAAATTTGGTAATTTCGTCATGTCTCTCGACCTTAGTTTCAAAATCTTGATTTTTTAATTCCATATCATAGCTAGCGTTGTTAGCTTCGATTCGCATGTTTGAACACAAAAATCCGATATCACACGAGCTAGGTATGAACATTTTTATTTACTCAAGGGCTCCTCTTAACTCCCTCGTCAAGGTTGCTAATTTCGTCATGTCTCTCGACGTTAGTTTCAAAATCTTGATTTTTTAATTCTATATCATAGCTAGCGTTGTTAGCTTCGATTCGCATGTTTGAACACAAAAATCCGATATCACACGAGTTAGGTATCAACATTTTTATTTACTCAAGGGTTCCTCTCAACTCTCTCGTCAAGGTTGCTAATTTCGTCATATCTCTCGACCTGAGTTTCAAAATCTTGATTTTTTAATTCCATATCATAGCTAGCGTTGTTAGCTTCGATTCGCATGTTTGAACACAAAAATCCGATATCACACGAGCCAGGTATGAACATTTTTATTTACTCAAGGGTTCCTCTCAACTCCCTCGTCAAGGTTGCTAATTTCGTCATATCTCTCGACCTGAGTTTCAAAATCTTGATTTTTTAAATCCATATCATAGCTAGCGTTGTTGGCTTCGATTCGCATGTTTGAACACAAAAATCCGATATCACACGATCCAGGTATGAACATTGTAATTTACCTACTAGCCCTTCTCAACTCCCTCGTCAAGGTTGCTAATTTCGTCATATCTCTCGACCTGAGTTTCAAAATCTTGATTTTTTAAATCCATATCATAGCTAGCGTCGTTGGCTTCGATTCGCATGTTTGAACACAAAAATCCGATATCACACGAGCCAGGTATGCATATTGTAATTTACCTACTAGCTCTTCTCAACTCCCTCCTCAAATTTGCTAATTTCGTCATGTCTCTCGACCTTAGTTTCAAAATCTTGATTTTTTAATTCCATATCATAGCTAGCGTTGTTAGCTTCGATTCGCATGTTTGAACACAAAAATCCGATATCACACGAGCTAGGTATGAACATTTTTATTTACTCAAGGGTTCCTCTCAACTCCCTCGTCAAAATTGCTAATTTCGTCATACCTCTCGACCTGAGTTTCAAAATCTTGATTTTTTAAATCCATATCATAGCTAGCGTTGTTGGCTTCGATTCGCATGTTTGAACACAAAAATCTGATATCACACGAGCCAGGTATGAACATTGTAATTTACCTACTAGCTCTTCTCAACTCCCTCCTCAAATTTGGTAATTTCGTCATGTCTCTCGACCTTAGTTTCAAAATCTTGATTTTTTAATTCCATATCATAGCTAGCGTTGTTAGCTTCGATTCGCATGTTTGAACACAAAAATCCGATATCACACGAGCTAGGTATGAACATTTTTATTTACTCAAGGGCTCCTCTTAACTCCCTCGTCAAGGTTGCTAATTTCGTCATGTCTCTCGACGTTAGTTTCAAAATCTTGATTTTTTAATTCTATATCATAGCTAGCGTTGTTAGCTTCGATTCGCATGTTTGAACACAAAAATCCGATATCACACGAGTTAGGTATCAACATTTTTATTTACTCAAGGGTTCCTCTCAACTCCCTCGTCAAGGTTGCTAATTTCGTCATATCTCTCGACCTGAGTTTCAAAATCTTGATTTTTTAAATCCATATCATAGCTAGCGTCGTTGGCTTCGATTCGCATGTTTGAACACAAAAATCCGATATCACACGAGCCAGGTATGCATATTGTAATTTACTTACTAGCTCTTCTCAACTCCCTCCTCAAATTTGCTAATTTCGTCATGTCTCTCGACCTTAGTTTCAAAATCTTGATTTTTTAATTCCATATCATAGCTAGCGTTGTTAGCTTCGATTCGCATGTTTGAACACAAAAATCCGATATCACACGAGCTAGGTATGAACATTTTTATTTACTCAAGGGTTCCTCTCAACTCCCTCGTCAAGGTTGCTAATTTCGTCATACCTCTCGACCTGAGTTTCAAAATCTTGATTTTTTAAATCCATATCATAGCTAGCGTTGTTGGCTTCGATTCGCATGTTTGAACACAAAAATCTGATATCACACGAGCCAGGTATGAACATTGTAATTTACCTACTAGCTCTTCTCAACTCCCTCCTCAAATTTGGTAATTTCGTCATGTCTCTCGACCTTAGTTTCAAAATCTTGATTTTTTAATTCCATATCATAGCTAGCGTTGTTAGCTTCGATTCGCATGTTTGAACACAAAAATCCGATATCACACGAGCTAGGTATGAACATTTTTATTTACTCAAGGGCTCCTCTTAACTCCCTCGTCAAGGTTGCTAATTTCGTCATGTCTCTCGACGTTAGTTTCAAAATCTTGCTTTTTTAATTCTATATCATAGCTAGCGTTGTTAGCTTCGATTCGCATGTTTGAACACAAAAATCCGATATCACACGAGTTAGGTATCAACATTTTTATTTACTCAAGGGTTCCTCTCAACTCTCTCGTCAAGGTTGCTAATTTCGTCATATCTCTCGACCTGAGTTTCAAAATCTTGATTTTTTAATTCCATATCATAGCTAGCGTTGTTAGCTTCGATTCGCATGTTTGAACACAAAAATCCGATATCACACGAGCCAGGTATGAACATTTTTATTTACTCAAGGGTTCCTCTCAACTCCCTCGTCAAGGTTGCTAATTTCGTCATATCTCTCGACCTGAGTTTCAAAATCTTGATTTTTTAAATCCATATCATAGCTAGCGTTGTTGGCTTCGATTCGCATGTTTGAACACAAAAATCCGATATCACACGATCCAGGTATGAACATTGTAATTTACCTACTAGCCCTTCTCAACTCCCTCGTCAAGGTTGCTAATTTCGTCATATCTCTCGACCTGAGTTTCAAAATCTTGATTTTTTAAATCCATATCATAGCTAGCGTCGTTGGCTTCGATTCGCATGTTTGAACACAAAAATCCGATATCACACGAGCCAGGTATGCATATTGTAATTTACCTACTAGCTCTTCTCAACTCCCTCCTCAAATTTGCTAATTTCGTCATGTCTCTCGACCTTAGTTTCAAAATCTTGATTTTTTAATTCCATATCATAGCTAGCGTTGTTAGCTTCGATTCGCATGTTTGAACACAAAAATCCGATATCACACGAGCTAGGTATGAACATTTTTATTTACTCAAGGGTTCCTCTCAACTCCCTCGTCAAAATTGCTAATTTCGTCATACCTCTCGACCTGAGTTTCAAAATCTTGATTTTTTAAATCCATATCATAGCTAGCGTTGTTGGCTTCGATTCGCATGTTTGAACACAAAAATCTGATATCACACGAGCCAGGTATGAACATTTTAATTTACCTACTAGCTCTTCTCAACTCCCTCCTCAAATTTGGTAATTTCGTCATGTCTCTCGACCTTAGTTTCAAAATCTTGATTTTTTAATTCCATATCATAGCTAGCGTTGTTAGCTTCGATTCGCATGTTTGAACACAAAAATCCGATATCACACGAGCTAGGTATGAACATTTTTATTTACTCAAGGGCTCCTCTTAACTCCCTCGTCAAGGTTGCTAATTTCGTCATGTCTCTCGACGTTAGTTTCAAAATCTTGATTTTTTAATTCTATATCATAGCTAGCGTTGTTAGCTTCGATTCGCATGTTGGAACACCAAAATCCGATATCACACGAGTTAGGTATCAACATTTTTATTTACTCAAGGGTTCCTCTCAACTCCCTCGTCAAGGTTGCTAATTTCGTCATATCTCTCGACCTGAGTTTCAAAATCTTGATTTTTTAAATCCATATCATAGCTAGCGTCGTTGGCTTCGATTCGCATGTTTGAACACAAAAATCCGATATCACACGAGCCAGGTATGCATATTGTAATTTACCTACTAGCTCTTCTCAACTCCCTCCTCAAATTTGCTAATTTCGTCATGTCTCTCGACCTTAGTTTCAAAATCTTGATTTTTTAATTCCATATCATAGCTAGCGTTGTTAGCTTCGATTCGCATGTTTGAACACAAAAATCCGATATCACACGAGCTAGGTATGAACATTTTTATTTACTCAAGGGTTCCTCTCAACTCCCTCGTCAAGGTTGCTAATTTCGTCATACCTCTCGACCTGAGTTTCAAAATCTTGATTTTTTAAATCCATATCATAGCTAGCGTTGTTGGCTTCGATTCGCATGTTTGAACACAAAAATCTGATATCACACGAGCCAGGTATGAACATTGTAATTTACCTACTAGCTCTTCTCAACTCCCTCCTCAAATTTGGTAATTTCGTCATGTCTCTCGACCTTAGTTTCAAAATCTTGATTTTTTAATTCCATATCATAGCTAGCGTTGTTAGCTTCGATTCGCATGTTTGAACACAAAAATCCGATATCACACGAGCTAGGTATGAACATTTTTATTTACTCAAGGGCTCCTCTTAACTCCCTCGTCAAGGTTGCTAATTTCGTCATGTCTCTCGACGTTAGTTTCAAAATCTTGATTTTTTAATTCTATATCATAGCTAGCGTTGTTAGCTTCGATTCGCATGTTTGAACACAAAAATCCGATATCACACGAGTTAGGTATCAACATTTTTATTTACTCAAGGGTTCCTCTCAACTCTCTCGTCAAGGTTGCTAATTTCGTCATATCTCTCGACCTGAGTTTCAAAATCTTGATTTTTTAATTCCATATCATAGCTAGCGTTGTTAGCTTCGATTCGCATGTTTGAACACAAAAATCCGATATCACACGAGCCAGGTATGAACATTTTTATTTACTCAAGGGTTCCTCTCAACTCCCTCGTCAAGGTTGCTAATTTCGTCATATCTCTCGACCTGAGTTTCAAAATCTTGATTTTTTAAATCCATATCATAGCTAGCGTTGTTGGCTTCGATTCGCATGTTTGAACACAAAAATCCGATATCACACGATCCAGGTATGAACATTGTAATTTACCTACTAGCCCTTCTCAACTCCCTCGTCAAGGTTGCTAATTTCGTCATATCTCTCGACCTGAGTTTCAAAATCTTGATTTTTTAAATCCATATCATAGCTAGCGTCGTTGGCTTCGATTCGCATGTTTGAACACAAAAATCCGATATCACACGAGCCAGGTATGCATATTGTAATTTACCTACTAGCTCTTCTCAACTCCCTCCTCAAATTTGCTAATTTCGTCATGTCTCTCGACCTTAGTTTCAAAATCTTGATTTTTTAATTCCATATCATAGCTAGCGTTGTTAGCTTCGATTCGCATGTTTGAACACAAAAATCCGATATCACACGAGCTAGGTATGAACATTTTTATTTACTCAAGGGTTCCTCTCAACTCCCTCGTCAAAATTGCTAATTTCGTCATACCTCTCGACCTGAGTTTCAAAATCTTGATTTTTTAAATCCATATCATAGCTAGCGTTGTTGGCTTCGATTCGCATGTTTGAACACAAAAATCTGATATCACACGAGCCAGGTATGAACATTGTAATTTACCTACTAGCTCTTCTCAACTCCCTCCTCAAATTTGGTAATTTCGTCATGTCTCTCGACCTTAGTTTCAAAATCTTGATTTTTTAATTCCATATCATAGCTAGCGTTGTTAGCTTCGATTCGCATGTTTGAACACAAAAATCCGATATCACACGAGCTAGGTATGAACATTTTTATTTACTCAAGGGCTCCTCTTAACTCCCTCGTCAAGGTTGCTAATTTCGTCATGTCTCTCGACGTTAGTTTCAAAATCTTGATTTTTTAATTCTATATCATAGCTAGCGTTGTTAGCTTCGATTCGCATGTTTGAACACAAAAATCCGATATCACACGAGTTAGGTATCAACATTTTTATTTACTCAAGGGTTCCTCTCAACTCTCTCGTCAAGGTTGCTAATTTCGTCATATCTCTCGACCTGAGTTTCAAAATCTTGATTTTTTAATTCCATATCATAGCTAGCGTTGTTAGCTTCGATTCGCATGTTTGAACACAAAAATCCGATATCACACGAGCCAGGTATGAACATTTTTATTTACTCAAGGGTTCCTCTCAACTCCCTCGTCAAGGTTGCTAATTTCGTCATATCTCTCGACCTGAGTTTCAAAATCTTGATTTTTTAAATCCATATCATAGCTAGCGTTGTTGGCTTCGATTCGCATGTTTGAACACAAAAATCCGATATCACACGAGCCAGGTATGAACATTGTAATTTACCTACTAGCCCTTCTCAACTCCCTCCTCAAATTTGGTAATTTCGTGATGTCTCTCGACCTTAGTTTCAAAATCTTGATTTTTTAATTCCATATCATAGCTAGTGTTGTTAGCTTCGATTCGCATGTTTGAACACAAAAATCCGATATCACACGAGCCAGGTATGAACATTTTAATTTACTCAAGGGCTCCTCTCAACTCACTCCTCAAATTTGCTAATTTCGTCATGTCTCTCGACCTGAGTTTCAAAATCTTGCTTTTTTAATTCCATATCATAGCTAGCGTTGTTAGCTTCGATTCGCATGTTTGAACACAAAAATCCGATATAACACGTGCTAGGTATAACCAATTTAATTTACTCAAGGGTTCCTCTCAACTCCCTCGTCAAGGTTGCTAATTTCGTCATACCTCTCGACCTGAGTTTCAAAATCTTGATTTTTTAAATCCATATCATAGCTAGCGTTGTTGGCTTCGATTCGCATGTTTGAACACAAAAATCTGATATCACACGAGCCAGGTATGAACATTGTAATTTACCTACTAGCTCTTCTCAACTCCCTCCTCAAATTTGCTAATTTCGTCATGTCTCTCGACCTTAGTTTCAAAATCTTGATTTTTTAATTCCATATCATAGCTAGCGTTGTTAGCTTCGATTCGCATGTTTGAACACAAAAATCCGATATCACACGAGCCAGGTATGAACATTTTAATTTACTCAAGGGCTCCTCTCAACTCACTCCTCAAATTTGCTAATTTCGTCATGTCTCTCGACCTGAGTTTCAAAATCTTGCTTTTTTAATTCCATATCATAGCTAGCGTTGTTAGCTTCGATTCGCATGTTTGAACACAAAAATCCGATATCACACGAGCTAGGTATGAACATTTTTATTTACTCAAGGGCTCCTCTTAACTCCCTCGTCAAGGTTGCTAATTTCGTCATGTCTCTCGACGTTAGTTTCAAAATCTTGATTTTTTAATTCTATATCATAGCTAGCGTTGTTAGCTTCGATTCGCATGTTTGAACACAAAAATCCGATATCACACGAGTTAGGTATCAACATTTTTATTTACTCAAGGGTTCCTCTCAACTCCCTCGTCAAGGTTGCTAATTTCGTCATATCTCTCGACCTGAGTTTCAAAATCTTGATTTTTTAATTCCATATCATAGCTAGCGTTGTTAGCTTCGATTCGCATGTTTGAACACAAAAATCCGATATCACACGAGCCAGGTATGAACATTTTTATTTACTCAAGGGTTCCTCTCAACTCCCTCGTCAAGGTTGCTAATTTCGTCATATCTCTCGACCTGTGTTTCAAAATCTTGATTTTTTAAATCCATATCATAGCTAGCGTTGTTGGCTTCGATTCGCATGTTTGAACACAAAAATCCGATATCACACGATCCAGGTATGAACATTGTAATTTACCTACTAGCCCTTCTCAACTCCCTCCTCAAATTTGGTAATTTCGTGATGTCTCTCGACCTTAGTTTCAAAATCTTGATTTTTTAATTCCATATCATAGCTAGTGTTGTTAGCTTCGATTCGCATGTTTGAACACAAAAATCCGATATCACACGAGCCAGGTATGAACATTTTAATTTACTCAAGGGCTCCTCTCAACTCACTCCTCAAATTTGCTAATTTCGTCATGTCTCTCGACCTGAGTTTCAAAATCTTGCTTTTTTAATTCCATATCATAGCTAGCGTTGTTAGCTTCGATTCGCATGTTTGAACACAAAAATCCGATATAACACGTGCTAGGTATAACCAATTTAATTTACTCAAGGGTTCCTCTCAACTCCCTCGTCAAGGTTGCTAATTTCGTCATACCTCTCGACCTGAGTTTCAAAATCTTGATTTTTTAAATCCATATCATAGCTAGCGTTGTTGGCTTCGATTCGCATGTTTGAACACAAAAATCTGATATCACACGAGCCAGGTATGAACATTGTAATTTACCTACTAGCTCTTCTCAACTCCCTCCTCAAATTTGCTAATTTCGTCATGTCTCTCGACCTTAGTTTCAAAATCTTGATTTTTTAATTCCATATCATAGCTAGCGTTGTTAGCTTCGATTCGCATGTTTGAACACAAAAATCCGATATCACACGAGCTAGATATGAACATTTTTATTTACTCAAGGGTTCCTCTCAACTCCCTCGTCAAGGTTGCTAATTTCGTCATACCTCTCGACCTGAGTTTCAAAATCTTGATTTTTTAAATCCATATCATAGCTAGCGTTGTTGGCTTCGATTCGCATGTTTGAACACAAAAATCTGATATCACACGAGCCAGGTATGAACATTGTAATTTACCTACTAGCTCTTCTCAACTCCCTCCTCAAATTTGGTAATTTCGTCATGTCTCTCGACCTTAGTTTCAAAATCTTGATTTTTTAATTCCATATCATAGCTAGCGTTGTTAGCTTCGATTCGCATGTTTGAACACAAAAATCCGATATCACACGAGCTAGGTATGAACATTATTATTTACTCAAGGGCTCCTCTCAACTCCCTCGTCAAGGTTGCTAATTTCGTCATGTCTCTCGACCTTAGTTTACAAATCTTGATTTTTTTAATTCCATATCATAGCTAGCGTTGTTAGCTTCGATTCGCATGTTTGAACACAAAAATCCGATATCACACGAGCTAGGTATGAACATTTTTATTTACTCAAGGGCTCCTCTCAACTCCCTCGTCAAGGTTGCTAATTTCGTCATGTCTCTCGACCTTAGTTTACAAATCTTGATTTTTTTAATTCCATATCATAGCTAGCGTTGTTAGCTTCGATTCGCATGTTTGAACACAAAAATCCGATATCACACGAGCTAGGTATGAACATTTTTATTTACTCAAGGGCTCCTCTTAACTCCCTCGTCAAGGTTGCTAATTTCGTCATGTCTCTCGACGTTAGTTTCAAAATCTTGATTTTTTAATTCCATATCATAGCTAGCGTTGTTAGCTTCGATTCGCATGGTTGAACACAAAAATCCGATATCACACGAGCTAGGTATGAACATTTTTATTTACTCAAGGGTTCCTCTCAACTCCCTCGTCAAGGTTGCTAATTTCGTCATATCTCTCGACCTGAGTTTCAAAATCTTGATTTTTTAAATCCATATCATAGCTAGCGTTGTTGGCTTCGATTCGCATGTTTGAACACAAAAATCCGATATCACACGAGCCTGGTATGAACATTGTAATTTACCTACTAGCTCTTCTCAACTCCCTCCTCAAATTTGGTAATTTCGTCATGTCTCTCGACCTTAGTTTCAAAATCTTGATTTTTTAATTCCATATCATAGCTAGCGTTGTTAGCTTCGATTCGCATGTTTGAACACAAAAATCCGATATCACACGAGCTAGGTATGAACATTTTTATTTACTCAAGGGCTCCTCTCAACTCCCTCGTCAAGGTTGCTAATTTCGTCATGTCTCTCGACCTTAGTTTCAAAATCTTGATTTTTTTAATTCCATATCATAGCTAGCGTTGTTAGCTTCGATTCGCATGTTTGAACACAAAAATCCGATATCACACGAGCTAGGTATGAACATTTTTATTTACTCAAGGGCTCCTCTCAACTCCCTCGTCAAGGTTGCTAATTTCGTCATATCTCTCGACCTGAGTTTCAAAATCTTGATTTTTTAAATCCATATCATAGCTAGCGTTGTTGGCTTCGATTCGCATGTTTGAACACAAAAATCCGATATCACACGAGCCAGGTATGAACATTGTAATTTACCTACTAGCTCTTCTCAACTCCCTCCTCAAATTTGCTAATTTCGTCATGTCTCTCGACCTTAGTTTCAAAATCTTGATTTTTTAATTCTATATCATAGCTAGCGTTGTTAGCTTCGATTCACATGTTTGAACACAAAAATCCGATATCACACGAGCCAGGTATGAACATTTTAATTCACTCACGTGCTCTTCCAACCTCACTCCTCAAATTTGGTAATTTTTCATGTCTCTCGACTTGAGTTGCAAAATCTTGATTTTTTAATTCCATATCATAGCTAGCGTTGTTAGCTTCGTTTCGCATGTTTGAACACAAAAATCCAATATCACACGAACCAGATATGAACATTATAATTTACCTACTAGCTCTTCTCAACTCCCTCCTGAAATTTGGAAATTTCGTCATGTCCCTCGACCTGAGTTTCAAAATCTTGATTTTTTAATTCCATATCATAGCTAGCGTTGTTAGCTTCGATTCGCATGTTTGTACACAAAAATCCGATATCACACGAGCCAGGTATGAACATTGTAATTTACCTACTAGCTCTTCTCAACTCCCTCCTCAAATTTGGTAATTTCGTCATGTCTCTCGACCTTAGTTTCAAAATCTTGATTTTTTAATTCCATATCATAGCTAGCGTTGTTAGCTTCGATTCGCATGTTTGAACACAAAAATCCGATATCACACGAGCTAGGTATGAACATTTTTATTTACTCAAGGGTTCCTCTCAACTCCCTCGTCAAGGTTGCTAATTTCGTCATATCTTTTCGACCTGAGTTTCAAAATCTTGATTTTTTAAATCCATATCATAGCTAGCGTTGTTGGCTTCGATTCGCATGTTTGAACACAAAAATCCGATATCACACGAGCCAGGTATGAACATTGTAATTTACCTACTAGCTCTTCTCAACTCCCTCCTCAAATTTGCTAATTTCGTCATGTCTCTCGACCTTAGTTTCAAAATCTTGATTTTTTAATTCTATATCATAGCTAGCGTTGTTAGCTTCGATTCGCATGTTTGAACACAAAAATCCGATATCACACGAGTTAGGTATCAACATTTTTATTTACTCAAGGGTTCCTCTCAACTCCCTCGTCAAGGTTGCTAATTTCGTCATATCTCTCGACCTGAGTTTCAAAATCTTGATTTTTTAATTCCATATCATAGCTAGCGTTGTTAGCTTCGATTCGCATGTTTGAACACAAAAATCCGATATCACACGAGCCAGGTATGAACATTTTTATTTACTCAAGGGTTCCTCTCAACTCCCTCGTCAAGGTTGCTAATTTCGTCATATCTCTCGACCTGAGTTTCAAAATCTTGATTTTTTAAATCCATATCATAGCTAGCGTTGTTGGCTTCGATTCGCATGTTTGAACACAAAAATCCGATATCACACGAGCCAGGTATGAACATTGTAATTTACCTACTAGCCCTTCTCAACTCCCTCCTCAAATTTGGTAATTTCGTGATGTCTCTCGACCTTAGTTTCAAAATCTTGATTTTTTAATTCCATATCATAGCTAGTGTTGTTAGCTTCGATTCGCATGTTTGAACACAAAAATCCGATATCACACGAGCCAGGTATGAACATTTTAATTTACTCAAGGGCTCCTCTCAACTCACTCCTCAAATTTGCTAATTTCGTCATGTCTCTCGACCTGAGTTTCAAAATCTTGCTTTTTTAATTCCATATCATAGCTAGCGTTGTTAGCTTCGATTCGCATGTTTGAACACAAAAATCCGATATAACACGTGCTAGGTATAACCAATTTAATTTACTCAAGGGTTCCTCTCAACTCCCTCGTCAAGGTTGCTAATTTCGTCATACCTCTCGACCTGAGTTTCAAAATCTTGATTTTTTAAATCCATATCATAGCTAGCGTTGTTGGCTTCGATTCGCATGTTTGAACACAAAAATCGGATATCACACGAGCCAGGTATGAACATTGTAATTTACCTACTAGCTCTTCTCAACTCCCTCCTCAAATTTGCTAATTTCGTCATGTCTCTCGACCTTAGTTTCAAAATCTTGATTTTTTAATTCCATATCATAGCTAGCGTTGTTAGCTTCGATTCGCATGTTTGAACACAAAAATCCGATATCACACGAGCTAGATATGAACATTTTTATTTACTCAAGGGTTCCTCTCAACTCCCTCGTCAAGGTTGCTAATTTCGTCATACCTCTCGACCTGAGTTTCAAAATCTTGATTTTTTAAATCCATATCATAGCTAGCGTTGTTGGCTTCGATTCGCATGTTTGAACACAAAAATCTGATATCACACGAGCCAGGTATGAACATTGTAATTTACCTACTAGCTCTTCTCAACTCCCTCCTCAAATTTGGTAATTTCGTCATGTCTCTCGACCTTAGTTTCAAAATCTTGATTTTTTAATTCCATATCATAGCTAGCGTTGTTAGCTTCGATTCGCATGTTTGAACACAAAAATCCGATATCACACGAGCTAGGTATGAACATTTTTATTTACTCAAGGGCTCCTCTCAACTCCCTCGTCAAGGTTGCTAATTTCGTCATGTCTCTCGACCTTAGTTTACAAATCTTGATTTTTTTAATTCCATATCATAGCTAGCGTTGTTAGCTTCGATTCGCATGTTTGAACACAAAAATCCGATATCACACGAGCTAGGTATGAACATTTTTATTTACTCAAGGGCTCCTCTTAACTCCCTCGTCAAGGTTGCTAATTTCGTCATGTCTCTCGACGTTAGTTTCAAAATCTTGATTTTTTAATTCCATATCATAGCTAGCGTTGTTAGCTTCGATTCGCATGTTTGAACACAAAAATCCGATATCACACGAGCTAGGTATGAACATTTTTATTTACTCAAGGGTTCCTCTCAACTCCCTCGTCAAGGTTGCTAATTTCGTCATATCTCTCGACCTGAGTTTCAAAATCTTGATTTTTTAAATCCATATCATAGCTAGCGTTGTTGGCTTCGATTCGCATGTTTGAACACAAAAATCCGATATCACACGAGCCAGGTATGAACATTGTAATTTACCTACTAGCTCTTCTCAACTCCCTCCTCAAATTTGGTAATTTCGTGATGTCTCTCGACCTTAGTTTCAAAATCTTGATTTTTTAATTCCATATCATAGCTAGCGTTGTTAGCTTCGATTCGAATGTTTGAACACAAAAATCCGATATCACACGAGCCAGGTATGAACATTTTAATTTACTCAAGGGCTCCTCTCAACTCACTCCTCAAATTTGCTAATTTCGTCATGTCTCTCGAGCTTAGTTTCAAAATCTTGATTTTTTAATTCCATATCATAGCTAGCGTTGTTAGCTTCGATTCGCATGTTTGAACACAAAAATCCGATATAACACGTGCTAGGTATAACCAATTTAATTTACTCAAGGGTTCCTCTCAACTCCCTCGTCAAGGTTGCTAATTTCGTCATACCTCTCGACCTGAGTTTCAAAATCTTGATTTTTTAAATCCATATCATAGCTAGCGTTGTTAGCTTCGATTCGCATGTTTGAACACAAAAATCCGATATCACACGAGCTAGGTATGAACATTTTTATTTACTCAAGGGCTCCTCTTAACTCCCTCGTCAAGGTTGCTAATTTCGTCATGTCTCTCGACGTTAGTTTCAAAATCTTGATTTTTTAATTCCATATCATAGCTAGCGTTGTTAGCTTCGATTCGCATGTTTGAACACAAAAATCCGATATCACACGAGCTAGGTATGAACATTTTTATTTACTCAAGGGTTCCTCTGAACTCCCTCGTCAAGGTTGCTAATTTCGTCATATCTCTCGACCTGAGTTTCAAAATCTTGATTTTTTAAATCCATATCATAGCTAGCGTTGTTGGCTTCGATTCGCATGTTTGAACACAAAAATCCGATATCACACGAGCCAGGTATGAACATTGTAATTTTCCTACTAGCTCTTCTCAACTCCCTCCTCAAATTTGCTAATTTCGTCATGTCTCTCGACCTTAGTGTCAAAATCTTGATTTTTTAATTCCATATCATAGCTAGCGTTGTTAGCTTCGATTCGCATGTTTGAACACAAAAATCCGATATCACACGAGCTAGGTATGAACATTTTTATTTACTCAAGGGTTCCTCTCAACTCCCTCGTCAAGGTTGCTAATTTCGTCATACCTCTCGACCTGAGTTTCAAAATCTTGATTTTTTAAATCCATATCATAGCTAGCGTTGTTGGCTTCGATTCGCATGTTTGAACACAAAAATCTGATATCACACGAGCCAGGTATGAACATTGTAATTTACCTACTAGCTCTTCTCAACTCCCTCCTCAAATTTGGTAATTTCGTCATGTCTCTCGACCTTAGTTTCAAAATCTTGATTTTTTAATTCTATATCATAGCTAGCGTTGTTGGCTTCGATTCGCATGTTTGAACACAAAAATCCGATATCACACGAGCCAGGTATGAACATTTTAATTTACTCAAGCGCTCCTCTCAACTCCCTCCTCAAATTTTGTAATTTCGTCATGTCTCTCGACCTTAGTTTCAAAATCTTGATTTTTTAATTCCATATCATAGCTAGCGTTGTTAGCTTCGATTCGCATGTTTGAACACAAAAATCCGATATCACGCTCGCTAGGTATGAACATTTTAATTTACTCAACGGCTCCTCTCAACTCACTCCTCAAATTTGGTAATTTCGTCATGCCTCTCGACCTGATTTTCAAAATCTTGATTTTTTAATTCCATATCATAGCTAGCGTAGTTAGCTTCGATTCGCATGTTTGAACACAAAAATCCGATATCACACGAACCAGGTATGAACATTTTAATTCACTCACGCGCTCTTCCAACCTCACTCCTCAAATTTGCTAATTTCGTCATGTCTCTCGACCTTAGTTTCAAAATCTTGATTTTTTAATTCCATATCATAGCTAGCGTTGTTAGCTTCGATTCGCATGTTTGAACACAAAAATCCGATATCACACGAGCCAGGTATATACATTTTAATTTACTCAAGGGCTGCTCTCAACTCACTCCTCAAATTTGGTAATTTCGTCATGTCTCTCGACCTAAGTTTGAAAATCTTGATTTTTTAATTCCATATCATAGCTAGCGTTGTTAGCTTCGATTCGCATGTTTGAACACAAAAATCCGATATCACACGAGCTAGGTATAAACATTTTAATTTACTCAAGGGCTCCTCTCAACTCACTCCTCAAATTTGCTAATTTCTTCATGTCTCTCGACCTTAGTTTCAAAGTCTTAATTTTGTAATTCCATATCATAGCTAGCGTTGTTAGCTTCGATTCGCATGTTTGAACACAAAAATCCGATATCACACGAGTTAGGTATGAACATTATAATTTACCTACTACCTCTTCTCAACTCCCTCCTGAAATTTGGAAATTTCGTCATGTCTCTCGACCTGAGTTTCAAAATCTTGATTTTTTAATTCCATATTATAGCTAGCGTTGTTAGCTTCGATTCGCATGTTTGTACACAAAAATCCGATATCACACGAGCCAGGTATGAACATTGTAATTTACCTACTAGCTCTTCTCAACTCCCTCCTCAAATTTGGTAATTTCGTCATGTCTCTCGACCTGAGTTTCAAAATCTATATTTTTCAATTTCATATCATAGCTAACGTTGTTAGCTTCGATTCGCATGTTTGTACACAAAAATCCGATATCACACTCGCTAGGTATGAACATTTTAATTTACTCAAGGGCTCCTCTCAACTCACTCCTCAAATTTGCTAATTTCGTCATGTCTCTCGACCTGAGTTTTAAAATCTTGATTTTTTAATTCCATATCATAGCTAGCATTGCTAGCTTCGATTCGCATGTTTGTACACAAAAATCCGATATCACACGAGCCAGGTATGAACATTGTAATTTACCTACTAGCTCTTCTGAACTCCCTCCTCAAATTTTGTAATTTCGTCATGTCTTTCGACCTGGGTTTTAAAATCTTGATTTTTCAATTCCATATCATAGCTAGCGTTGTTAGCTTCCATTCGCATGTTTGAACACAAAAAGCCGATATCACACGAGCCAGGTATGAAGATTTTAATTTACTCAAGGGCTCCTCTCAACTCACTCCTCAAATTTGCTAATTTCGTCATGTCTCTCGACCTGATTTTCAAAATCTTGATGTTTTAATTCCATATCATAGCTAGCGTTCTTAGCTTCGATTTGCATGTTGGAACACAAAAATCCGATATCACACGAACCAGGTATGAATATTGTAATTTACTCAAGGGCTCCTCTCAACTCCCTCCTCAAATTTTGTAATTTCGTCATGTCTCTCGACCTGGGTTTCAAAATCTTGATTTTTTAATTCCATATCATAGCTAGCGTTGTTAGCTTCGATTCGAATGTTTGAACACAAAAATCCGATATCACACTCGCTAGGTATGAACATTTTAATTTACTCAAGGGCTCCTCTCAAC